>NW_028277030.1:8595000-8895000 GCF_059951505.1 Python bivittatus
CTTTCATTAAGACCAGACTTAAGTGCAAGATGACCTCCCAGATGCACTTTCAATAATCTATGGATGTCAGTACTAAAAACTCTGCTGAATCATGTTTTCATAGGTCAGCGTTGCCAAAATCATGTCAACGGGCAAGAGACTGCAGCTGTTCACCCTTAATTAGAATTTTATGTCTTTGTATATCTGCTTGTGAGAAGGGAGTGTTTGCCCAATGGTGAGGGGAAAGCACTCTGCAGCTGCTTCACTCAGTTTAAGAAGATCTTGCCAGAGATTGTCTAATCTTGCACTAGCAACCAAAACTCTTTGTTTCTCATCTATAAAATGGGACTAGCATCCCTTAAACAGTGGAAGTGGGAGGAGAGATAGAGATAGAGATTATACACAATTGATTTGTTTTGTAATCAGGATTGCCTTCTTGACTTTGTCACTATAAGGACAACAAATTGAGTGTGCTTTCAGTTCCAGTTTTCTGCTTGTGCACAGTTGATTCTGACATTATTATTCTTGGGCCATGCTTCTCAGCTGCAAGATTCTACCTCAAGGCCCACCCACATGTTCCTGTCCCGTGTTTCCCTTTTATATCAGTGATATTCCTAATGTGTTAAATGATTTATGCATGCACCTAACACATAGATCTGAAAGGGAAATGTGTATTATAAGTGTAGAAATGTCATGTATGTGTTGGGAATCATCTGTTTATGGCAAGTACACGGCCCGGGAGCGATCCCATTTCCTGCTGCTGAAGGTAAATGGTAGTAAAAAAACATGTTGGCTCTTGTGACATGTGTGAATGGCTCTGAATAATGTTTTCTTTGTAAGGCATAAGGGAATCTTCCTTTTCAAACTTTGTAAAAATAGAAGCACCCCTCCCCACACCCGTCCAATTGTAATTCTAATGATTGCCTAAGCATAGGAATCCCTGTTCTGCCAGTTTATCAAGCTTGTTTAATTATCCAGCTCTATATAGTTTTTTTCTTTTCTTTTTAATGAACAAGACAGAACTTAGTTGAAACCCTGAAGCACCTTCTAATTCTATTTATAATCCTTTGTTTAGGGTTCTCAAGCCAATTTACCTACCACATTATACTCATATCCCAGTTGAATTAAATTAATTATACGATTGAGATTTCAGGCATAAAGTACTTTAGCTGAACACAGTATTCAAGTCATGAAAATTCTAAATAAATTGAAGGGATAATATGGATTTGTTCTGGTCTTATGAAAAAAAAAACCCTTTTCAGGTAAGGAACTGACTGTCAGAAGTTCAGAATACCCACATTTCTCATCAGAGTCAGAAGAAAACAAAGTGTGCACAAACTTTCTAAGAAACTGACCACTTTAGCAACAAAGTTGCACACCGAGTCAGAAGTTGATCAGTCGCACAAAATCTACAGTTTAGCCAGTATACTTTTTTATCTTTGGTTTAAGTGGTTTGAATCCAGAGTTATAGTTAAGGGACCTGAGTAAGCCACAACCTCAGATTTAAAAAACAAAACAAAACATTTATTTTATTATTTTAAATAGAAGATGAATAATCATTAGAAGTGGACCAAAGACTTTGATTATTTCATTTTGGATTAGATACTAAATTCAAGATGTAAAAGCAGCAGTATATATTTCAAAATCATTGCTAAAATACTGGAACTGTGGTTATTTCTGTTAAGACTCGCAGTGAACCAGTGAAATATCTGCGAAAGTGCCTGGACTAGCAAATGCACATGCGTCTTTAAAATGTTTATCCAGAGAGAGCTGGTTTGGAATTTGGCCATGTCATATGGTGTTGAGTAGCTTAATATAAGTCTTGTAACAAGCATAGCATATTGCAAATATTAACCAGAGAAATGTGTCAGGAGCAGAAGGAGGTCCATTAACATCTTAAATAAGCAGACAAGATGACAGAACATGACGTGGATAGATTGATTTTTTTGGGGGGGGGATAAATTGGCCTGTAAACAAAAGAGAGAATGTAGCATTGTAACAAATATGGAGGCTGCAATCAGATGGTGTCTGGAAGGATGTCTCTGGGCCCATAGACTATTTGGGATCTCCTTCACTGAGAGTAGACAGCATGGCTTACTTTTGGAAAGAGAGATTCAACCTCACCTGCCCCAGATACCCCAGGCCTCATTTCACAAACATCAGCCCTCTAAAGGCAGTAGAGAGAAAAGGTCGCTGTGTGTACATCTGCATGTGTCAGGCAAGGATTGATAAAAGACTTGGATTGCAAAGCCTCCTAACAGGCAGCAAATTTACAAAAATCCTAGTACTGGTTTAAATTAATTCCACCGTTGTAATCAGTCCAAAGGATTTTGGAAAAAAGGGGGAAATAGTCTGAGATCTCTCTCTCTCTCTCTGTGTGTGTGTGTGTGTGTGTGTGTGTATGTGTGTATCCATCTAGAGAGGCAGAATGCTACTCCCTTCCTTCCCCTCTGTTGGAATGAGCCTGACAGGGCTCTGGAGATGGCAAGTCTTCTATGGTTCGTTCCCTTCCCCTGTTTCTACAGCAGGAGAATTTTCATGAAACTGAGAACAAGTTCAAATGGATGTACATAGATTAGAGGAAACAGCACAGAAAGAAGGATTGATTTGGATGACAGTGATACGTGTGATTTGGTCATGGAACAAACTTCTAATTAGCAGGCGTGTGGAAGACTCTCTTCTAAAAAAATATGCTGTATTTTTATTTCTGAGAACAGAATGCATGTCATTTGGGGAAAGAAAACAGCCATATTGAAACTTGTATCCTACACCATTATCTCCTGGTGGATTTTTTTATTGTGTGAACTCATGCACTTCTGGAAACCTGATAGAACATTAGCTTTTTCAAAACATTGGCTATGCCAGTGATGGTTTTTAAATTCAGAGATTGGCAACCTGATGCTCTGCAGATGCTTTGGACACCACTTTTCATAACCCTTACCATTGCCATGCTAGCTGACGCTGGTGGGAACTAAAGTCCAATTTTTTTTTTGTCTTCAGCCTCAACTATTGAAGAACTGTGCTTGGCACCAAAGTGAAGGCTTCCTGTCCTGCCCCCAACCTGGCAGAAGAAACTATCTTGCAGGCCTTATATTAATCATAACTGGTTGTGTGAACTTACTCTTAGGACGGTGCCTATTTTTAAACAGAGAGAGAGAGGCAGCTCTGCCAGGCAACAGAAGGCAGAGGGTGGCAATATGTGTTGGAAGGCAGAGAAATTGCAGTGGGGCTTGTCACACTGTGAAAGCCTTGCTGTCCCATTGCCACTAGTGAAGTAAAATTCGGCTACAAGTACTTTTGTCTTCTACAAGTAGATATTGCGGGGGGGGGGGATCTTCTCCTTTATCTTAAGTTGGCTCTGCTCATGGCTTTAAATTGGGCTTTAAATCCCAAACCAAGAACACACACAGTCTTTGGGGAGAACAAAGGGTAAGATGATAAAATATAAGCTTGCGTTAATGTCTGTTTCTCTTCTCCCCCTGCCCCTGGTGTGATCACATGAATCATACTGGGTGTATCAGTTAATTTCCCTTGGATTGCTCTTCCTGTTCTAACAACTGCCTTCTTCTATCCAGCAGCCACTGCCAATATGACAACCCACATCACACAGCTAGGTGACCTCTTCTACTTGAGAGGCTGCAAAGCCATTCTCTGCTTGTTGGACTAGGAAGTGTGACCACAGTAATTAGCAGGAAGTTGCTGGAGCTGGATTTAATGCTGGGCAGATTCTTGATGGCATTTGAACTTGAAGACTAAGGAGCTAAGATCATAGGGCAGGAGTTTTGAAAATGGAGAGAAAAAAAATCTGGATAATAATTCTCCAGTGCTGGGCTTGATGGCAGGTTGGAGAGAGTGGTTCTGACCTGCGCTGGCAACATTTCTAAAAGGGGCTGTTGACAACTGAAGCCATATGAACTAAAGGGAACCAAATTTCCTGCTCCAGTGAAAGTTAATGTTCCTAATGTTACAAAGAAACAAAGTGTTACAACACTTGTTCTCCAGGTTGCAGCAATATAATTAACTAGCAGTTGTACAATTTATGGGGGAGAAATGTGTGATGCAGTTATGGAGTATAAAGGTGAACAGGGGGGAAAATTATGCTCTTCAAATGCCCATCTACTGCAAACTCTGAATATTGCCTTCAAGGCATATGCTACATTTTCTCCTACCCCTCCCTCCCTTTCTCCTTTAGTGTGCTGTGCTGTATTAGTCACACCCATTTATTTCTACCATAATTTATGTGTTAGTTCAAACTTGGCAAGAGTGCAGGTGTTGCATCCAACATTTGGTCTTGCTTCAGAAGTTTCTATGAATATGAATGCCTATAGTTTTTACAAGCTTACTCTATTACCATAGCAACGTGTTTGTTAACTTAAGAGCTTGTAGTTTTAATAGAACTCTTATTCAATGAGATGTGCAGTGCAGGGTTCATCCAAGTATCTATAATCTAGATTTATTTATACTGAGTTATGTGGGAAAGAGACAGGCTGATTAGGGGATATGTTTAATTTGATTTAAAAACAAATTTGGGGGAAATCGAAGGAACCTTCAGTGTTGTCAGTTCTCATTGAGGTCTAACAGCAAAAAGGGTCTTTAGAAATTGTGTTGAATATATCCTCCTTGATTAAGGCAGAACAATGTATTTATATAGTTTTCCATACTGGCTATTATATATAAACTATAATAAAACCCTATGGAAAAGTATCAAGGAAAAAGCACACTAAGAGGAAACCACCTATGGATCACCTTGCTGGCTGGCAAAGAACAGGAAGTTCTTCAGATGTTTTAGAGGTAAAGAGAGAAAAGAATATACTTTCTGATGGGGGACAATTCTCTGTTGAATGTCCTGCCACAGCCTAAATGTCTCCAGATGTAAGATTTGTTGAGTGTTTCTACAAAGGGATGTATAGATTGGCCCTTCTGACTCCCTCAGTCTGGGTAAATGAAATCTCTCCCCCATGGTCCCTTCTGTTGCTGCCTTCCACATTTTGGGGAGGGAGTCTTGTTGTTCCACCACCATTTATTACAGAAAAAATTCCATTCTGCACCCTTATTCAGGAGGAAATGAGTGGAAAACTACCTCTTTGCTCTCGGCTGCCTTGCCTTTTTGTAGCTAGCAGAATAGCCAGGCTACATGGGAGGCTAAATTCCCTGTCATAATAAAACTACTGGTTTCAGGAGAAGATACAAGTTGTTTATTATGTAGAATAAGATTAAGGAGCAAATGGGGAACTGAATGGGGAAAAATATGCAAATCATGATTCCTGCAGGTTTAAACTTGCAACTAATCTTCCAGGTATAATACACATATTAGAGGTAAGACTAAAGATAAAAAAAAAAAAGCCCAGCTCAAATCAGTTGATAATATAATTTAAAAAGGGATCTTAATTTGCATCTAGCTTTCATTAGGTGCCTCCTTCTGATTCTCTAAGCCTACTTTTGAGCCCTTTGAGGTAGTCCAGACAAGAAGCACAACCATGAATACTAACTCTATCTTTATTATAAGGTTACATGAACAGAATCTTGCAAGACTGAAAGCCTTTCTCCCCTCCTTTCCTCTTACTCTCTGGAAAACTAGGGAGGGTCCCTTCTGAAATGCTTCCTATGCCTCCTCTCCTTCTGTGGGCTGAGAAACCTTTTACATGCTGGTTGTCCAGTCTGTGGCTCTTCCTCCATCTCCCAGGGTAATTCCCCCATATTGTTACACTATATCATTGGGGTATATTTTTTACCTGGCAGAAGCCAAACTGGGAAACTAGATGTCTCACCATGATAGAAGGCAAAAGAACAAAGTGAAGCTGCCCCTCCCCTTTTAAAAAGCTCACTTGAGAGAGACAGAAACTTCTTTCTCTTGATTGGCGGTTCAGAGATGAAGTTTCCCAGGTTTTGCTGGCCTCTGCCCACCAACTAGATTGGGAGATTTAGTTCTGATTGATTAAATGTTTTGTATTGGAACTCTTGAAATGTTTCCCCCTACCTTGACTACAAAGGGTAACTCCTGAATAACTTACTGTGGAGAAAATAGATTAATTTGGGGCAGACTTTCAAGCTTGTTAGTATTCTTCTAAATTTGCAGCTCTAGAAGGTATAATTGTAGATCTGGCCCTTGCAGTTTAAAGCAATATAAATCTGTGACTATATTCATTTTCTTCCCAGTGTGGGTGTGCATTTTACATTCACTAATTTTGTAATTAGGAGCCTGTAAGAAAAAAGACGAATCAATAAAGACTGAGCACTTGAATGCATGTAATGTTTTGTGGAAATAAAAGTTGTGCAGCAAGGCGGTAGCTGTATAATGTAGAGGCTGGGCTCAGAAACCAAGAATATCTCATGTAAACCACAATACCACTGAAATAAGAAATGCTTATATATTTCCTTCTTTCATAAGCATGCCTTTGAATGTGCTCACTAATTCTGAAAACATTGAAATCCTGTTTTGTCTGACAGAATATCCTGGTCCATATAAAAGCTGGATTGTGGGAAGAAGGAAGAAACAGCTGTTTCCAGAGATACCCTGAAGTATTTTGATGCCTGTGAGACAGAAGGAAATAGCACCATGCACCAACCAAAGTCAAGGTGCACAGCACCCAAAGCTAACCAAATTGGTCTAATATATGAGGTAGAAAATCCCAGAGAATCTGTCTTACTCTTGGAAAGTAAGAGTAATAAATTCATTCCCCTTTCAAGACTGCTTCAACTTGCCTCATGATAGTACAGTCCTAAATATCTTCAAAATTCATACAAAACTATCCAATATAGGTGTCACCAAACTGGGTTTGATGTTTCTGTGACTGTTTCAGCTGACCTTTCAACAGTAACGAACCACCTCTGTTAAATTTTATTCATTAAAGCCCCTGAACATTTTAAAACAAAAAGATGGTGGTAGTTTGTAATTAACGAACATAAATTTGCATGCAAATTCTTGAACTCCCATCTTAAAGAATGTGTTTAACTTGATGTAATACAGAAACGAATGTCGTGACAACATTAAAGAAATTGAAGTTAGCATTTTGGATCAATGTATTGAGATCTGGCAATGCTTTCCCACTTTTGTAACAGAGCTAAACTTCATTGGTGTTCCTCTCTCCCCCCTCAACATTTCACAAATTGACATAGAAATGTGCTTGTGATATCCTAATTCCCCTGCATGAGATCACAAGATCCCTATCCAGAACTGTTTTTTGGTGTCCTGTATACAGTAGTCTGTTGATTTACTCTGCAATCAACCACATTCCATTGATCTCAGGCTCAGGAGAGTATTCTATCGATTAGTGATTTACTAGAAAAACAGAACTGTTCTACAATAGATTTTTGTTGCTCAAATTTTTCCTCAGAAACTATGGTCTGCAAGAGTAGCCTGTGTGCAAATTTAGTGATTGTACACATTAAATGACAGTAAAGCCAATCCATCCACTTCTTATCTTGTATTTAACTTCCAAAAACCTAAGGGAGAGAAAAGAGCTTTGAAAAATAATCATGGCCTAAGGACAAAATAAGG
Organism: Python bivittatus; assembly: GCF_059951505.1. Taxonomy (NCBI): domain Eukaryota; kingdom Metazoa; phylum Chordata; class Lepidosauria; order Squamata; family Pythonidae; genus Python; species Python bivittatus. The sequence continues at coordinate 8,602,478 of NW_028277030.1, forward strand.
ATGGTGAGTGACCAAGACCAGGTACCAGAAAATGGAGCTTGCAATAAAGATAGTTGCAAATTAGTGGGACATGTTCAGTCAGCTGTCCATTGGTTTCTGTGATATCTGGTCTCCACCTTTGCAACACAGTATAGTATAGCTATCTACAACTTGATGTAATCCCAGCAATACAGAGGGTGCCACATTTCTCCCATACTGTTCTGTCCCATAGTCAATGGGGATCTTCTTGGTTATGCCACATCCAGTGGATTTTAATTTGGGATCATACTGGAAGAGCTGCAGTACCCATTCTGTGGAAAACCTCTTAGAAATTAAACATGTGCCAGTATTATTATATTTTAGATCCATGCTGAAAACACTTGTATTTACCTTGACATTTGACTCTACATGATAGTCATCTAAGTAGCTTACTATTTTATTTTGTTAAGTAGTGAGTTAAAGGTATTTGAATGTTATACACCTTCTGGAGATCCATGGTAAGACAGGCAATATATAAATATTTCAAATAAATAAAATAAGTGTGGGTTTTTTCCCCTGTAGCAGCAGCACAACTACAAATTACTTTCAGAATCAAAGGTGGCAGCTATTAGAATGTTACATTATAGCTTCAGTAACTCTTATAGTTTCTGTGTTGGGAGCACTTTGAAATGATCAAATGTTATAATTTACTGATATCTTTTCTACACTTTCCCTTTTATAATTTGCTGTAATTTGTGGGGGAAGAATTCTTCTGCCAAAATCTAGCTTTCTAACCAGTGTTTAGCTGGAGGATACATACATGAGTTGAACTTATGCTTAATGAGCTAAGCTTGCTCAAGTCCCAGAAGGGCAAATAATTTTTTAAAAGTATATTACATGCTCTAATAGAAAGTCTTCATCTTTGAGCTTTCCATCCTTGTGGTGGGGGAAAAGAGAAGAAAGAAATAATGTACATATGTATGTAGGAATGAGATGTTTCTCCATCCTCTTGGGGAGCCCATGTAACACTCCTTCCTCCAATCCTTCCTATACAAAGCAAGCTGAAGGGGAGAACTAAGAGTATCAGGCTTCCAATCAGAGGAAAGCAGAGCTAGAGAAAGAGACGATCAAAGAAGGAAGTGTGGTGTCTCTTGCTTGCTATATCAATTCCTACTGTCTCTAGTGCAATAGAATAAAAACAGCAAAATGTTTTTATTCTCTTGCACTAGAAGCTTCATCTAGTGGGACAATGTGAAGTGGGAGTTCCCTAAGATGTCTTTCTGCCAACCTATGTGGATTTGTTTGTTATGCAGAAGAGAAACACTTATAATAAGAAGAGCATTTGGAAGCTTCAGCTGGTACAGAATGCAGCTGCCTGGGTTGTAAATAGTGTCGGCTACTCGGCACATGTATGTAACGGAAGGTATCTGCAAGAAGGTATGGGAGATCAAGGCTATCCGGAGGGAGGTAGTGCATTCCAGAAAGGGGGTCAAGGCAAGTGCTTTCTCAGTCCACAGCAAGACCGTGAGAAGAAGAGGTTTAGACTAGCTCCACCCTATCACGGGGTATGTCCACTAGTTGCTGTAGTATAGAGTTAGTCTGGCGAGATTCTGTCTAGAGGGTGTAAGCAAATAAAGGAACTGTACTGGACTGAATTGTTTCATTGTCGTTCTTGGGCTGAGCCTGACAATGTAACACCACTGCTTTGGGAGCTGCACTGGTTGCCGGTGTGTCTCCGGGTGCAATTCAAGGTGCTGGTTGTCACCTATAAAGGCTTGGGAGCAGGTTACCTTAGGGACCATCTTTTTCCCAGTTGTTTCTACCCATCCAATCTGGTCCGGCAGGATGGGCATGCTCCGGGTCCTGTCAGTCAAGGAATGTCAGCTGGCGGGGACCAGGAGACGTGCCTTTTCTGTTGTGGCACCTGCCCTCTGAAACATCCTCCTGCCTGAGATTAGGATGGCCCTGACCCTTTTGGCTTTTCAGAAGGCCTTGAAGACCTGGCTTCATGCCCAGGCCTGGGGCCCCGAGCATGTGAAGGGTGCTGTTTCATGGTTGTGCTGATACCGATGGTTTTTAAGATCTCTTGGCTGCATTTATATTTATATTTAATTTTTTTGTACTGTTTTAAATGTTGACTGTTTTTATTGTTGTTAGCTGCCCAGAGTCTCTGGTCTGAGATGGGTGGCTATATAAATTGAATGAATGAATGAATAAATAAATAAAGTAAGCGAGTTAGCCTTTTGAACAATTCAAGATACACCATTAAGTTAGAGAGCTAACTGAAGCAACATGTGCTTCCAGCCTGGTGACCAGCTTTGGCCCCTTTGTTGCTAGGCTTTAATTGAGGCTTCTTAGTGGTAGAGGAAGAAGGGAGGGCAAAGGAAAGGGTCATCTCTGTGCAAAGAGACAGCATTTGCTTATACAGTAGGCTGTGTAAAAATAAATTTATTATGAACAGCAATAAATGAACAATTGGCTTTTTTTAAAAATAGGAAATAAGGATGCTGAATGTATGGCAGACAAGAGGATACCAGAAGATGTAAAACAAGTAAGTTTTTGCACTTAGGTAAATCATCTAAATATAAAAAGTGGATTTTGTTCATAGAACTGATACTAGTAGATTATTAAATGAAAGAGAGAAAATAGACCATGGAGGGTGTTTTAATTCCTCTGTATAGTTTTATTCCTGCCTTCTGGGTATGTTCCCTCCTCTCATAGAAGGACAGGAAAACTTTCACTTGGTTGCCATGTGAAGGACTAGTTGAGCTACTGGGAATTCATTATGAAGTGACTGGATTTTCATTAGTTATTGGGTAGAATTTTTCTTGCCCAAAAAACCTGCTTGTGCATATATTTAGGGGAAAATCAAAATATGTTCTAAAAACAGAGCCTCAATGCCTAGCTGTCCTACTGTAGTGGATATCAAAGTTTCCATTACTCTAGACTTCTCTTTTTATTATTCCTCATCATTAATACTCCAGGAAAAAAAAAGTTCTCATAAACTGTAATCATCAGTTTAATGACTACTTTAAAAGAGTAATGAATGACGTAGGGTAGATACTTTTCCAAATAATTTGAAGTTACATCTTTGTTACTATTCTAAGCAAATGGCTATGCTCAGTTCACTATCATAATATTTTAAGAAGAAATGAAGTTATACCGCTTTTACTTTTCCAGGTTGCTTATTTTTTCAGGATCACTTAAGATGGGACAGGGGAAGCAAGGTCTGCCTCTGAGCAAGCAGATCAGGAACAGACATGCATCACAGACTGAGGACACAACCCATTGTTGGTGGGACCATCGATCTGAAGAATTCAGCCACTTGTACAGAGAGCTCCCACCACATTCCACTCCCATCTCTACTCAGACACACATACACATCATCCCTCATAATAGTGAGAGTTTAAAATAGCTTCCATCAGTACCAAAAGAAGTTATTTTAAAACCTGATAATTTCTTTTACAGGGAGGGCATCTCATACATGTATATATGTATATAAAGTATTATGCAAAAGTTTCAATAAGGGATGACCATATTTCATCCTAAGCATCCATTCATAGTTTATATATGTAAGCAATGTGTTCATAACTCACAGGGACATCAGATTTTCAATCCGTTGAGTAATGGGGGGTTATACAGTTATGTTTCCAATGTTGATGAACAAGTCTATTAGTAATCTGCTAATGAAATTGCCTCACAAGTAAACAAGAATTCTTCCTCAAAATCCAAAATGCATTTGTGGTGTACAAGCTAAAATTCAAAACAGACTATAATACATTCTATTATTCTTCCTCTTTGTTCATCTGACAAATATGACAGTCTTTAGAATGGATATTTTCTGTTGATTCAGGTTCTAACCAAAAGCCTAGGATCATGGAGGTGGTATCATCGTATCTAGGAGGTTCCAAGCAGGATGCTTTTCTGCAAAGTCAGCAGCGTTAAGTCTAGTAAATTTAAAGCATCCAAAATGTCAAAACAAACAAACAAAACAAAACCCGGACCCTGCACATGCAGGAAAAACACTAGGAAGAAAAAAAAATCAGTGAATCTCTTTTGCATGGCTCCAAGAGTTCTGATTACTACTGATATTATAGTCGGCTGTTTCTTCCAAAGTTTTTCAACTTCAGTTTGTTAGTCCTGTTATTTTGTTACTTTTTCCATTTGTTTTTTGTCAGTTCAACTATCTCCTGGTGTTGCTACATAGATGAATTACAGTTCCCCCCCCTCTTTTTAATAACAGAAATGTTTCAGATGTCTATCACTCTGTATTTAAAATCCCATAAGATCTTGACCTCCTCATTTTCTAAGATTTTTCAGGTATGTCTTCCCAACAGGTTTTGTTAATAGTGAACTAAACTTTTTACATAAATTCCAGTACACAATTTTTGCAACACTCTCATGGTGTTGCTTATATTCAGTTTGAGCAATTTTGCTACAGCTGTTAATGACATGATCTACAGTTTCATCTTTCATAGTCAGCATTTGCTATCATTTGAAATATGTTCCATTTTGGTTTTGATGATGTTGGTTGCATAGTGTGATCTTGTACTGCCATGATCATTTCTTCATTTTCTTTTTTTTAAATTCTAGGTTTCAGCTACTACCATGTTGAATTTTGATCAGATTTTTTTTTCAATATCACGTATGTATTGACCATAAAAAGATCGAGATTTCCAGGTATTCATTTGGATTTCAGTTCCTTTTCTTTCCTTTCTTTTGATTTTGTAGTCTTCAGTAGTTTGCTTGTTTGCTTGTATGTTTTTACAAACTTCCACCAGTCGTGGGTCCTTACTGTACCTCATCTAATCATTCAAGTGGTGTTTTTTTTCCTTCCAATGTTTGCATTTGCTTTACTTGGATATTACCCTCCAATCTTTATTCTGGCGAAGTTGAGCCTGTCAACATTGATGATGATAACGATGATGATATTTTGGACTATCTCTTTACAGCATCCTTCTCCAATTTGGTACTCTCCAGATTTATTGAAGTTGCTAGGAGTTGCAGTCTCCATATGTCTGGAGTATGCCAATTTGGAGAAGACTGCTTAAGATATAGTTGTTTTCCATCTGGAATTTTGCCTTAGTTCAGGCAGCCAGAATTAAACCATCCTTAAATTTCTTCTTGATATGAACTCAAATAGTTCTCTCATGGATTCTCTGGATATTATGCATGTTCCAACAAGTAGCAACATAATTAAAGAATCAACTGTGTTTGGAAGTAGGGTTCAATATTACATCTGGTTTTCAGCTTATATTGTAGACAGAGCAGAATTCTCATTCTTGAACTTGTTTGTATAGAACTAGTTCCAGGTTTATGGAGGCCCTGGGCAAATTCATTTCCTCTCAAATGTTGGTGTACCTCTGTCTTATTGGACCTAAATAAGATGTAAATTATATGGCAGACAACAGTGATGGTATGGATTTTAATCTGCCCAATGCTCTTGATTTACAGCACCTCTGTGGTTGATCCTGCATTTGGGACACAGGGGGAAATTAAAAGGTATAGTCACTCACTAGCTCAAGTTATATGGTATGCCTTTCAAGGCAGCTTCAGAAATAAGACTTTTAAAAAATGCTTGAAGCAGCCACCCAGCTCAGGAAACAGACAATACTAAGCTGTCATAGGCCTTCCTAGGACTTAGATATTTGTCCAAAGATACTGAGTGCAGGTGTTCATCCTGGATTTGTGCAAGAACATGTGAAACCATGAGCAGAAACAAAGGGAGAAATTCCAATACAACTGTTTTTTCCTTTCCTGAAAGATTTCTTAAGCAAACCAGGAAAGAAAAGGAGCAGTTAGAGCAAACTAAAATATCAAATTAGAAACCACATAGCAATGGAAGCTCTGAACACAGATCTGATCTGGAAAGGATTATATCTGGATAGAGATGTGAAGGCAGTCAAATATGTGGCCTGTACTTTTCTATATACAGCAACAGCACTTGGTATTTAAATCACTTCAACAACTTCAAAATACTTGACATGCATAATGTAATCCCCATAAAAATGTTGGTGTAATGAAATAGGCATTATTATCTTTCATTTACAAATAGAAAAATGGAAACTGAGTTTTTAAAAGCCTTGCTGAAAGCCACAAAAGCTGGATAAGAGAACTCAACACAGGTATGTTGATATCCTGTCCTTTCCTTGGATTGAACCTACTGAATTGGTATTTGAGGCAGTACCAGTGATCAAGGCACTCTGGTAGTCCAAGAGAATAGGACACTATAGACACACTGGTTGGGAACAGCCACTCAGAACCTGCAGAATATGTGTCATGCCAGTATTTATTTAAATCAACCAGTCAATTAATCTTGATGCAAGTCCAGGTGTGGGCACCCTATATCAGGTGTTGCTACTAGAGTATTTGAAAATTTCCTGATTTGTTGGGTAGGTTTGCAGAAGCTCTACTACAGTGTTTTTCGAACTTGGCAACTTTAAAGATGTGTGGACTTCAACTCCTGGAATTCCCCAGCCAGCATGGGAGTTGAAGTCCACACATCTTAATGTTGCCAAGTTTGAAAAACACTGCTCTACTACAAATGCTGTAGCTGTTAGAGATGTGCAGCAAGTGATGGTGGGACAAGAGAGATTTCTAGTGAAAGCACTATTGGCCTAGCACTGACCTGGTTGTCTTTTTGGTGTTCATGAAAGTGATTTTACTCCTCCAAGCTTTTAGCTGATAACTTTATGTCTCCTAGTTTGATTTTACTGCTGCTTTTACTTTTGCTTTTAGCTACTGTTTTTGCTGTTGATGTCATTTTAATTGAATGTCAATATCATATACTTCCCTCTTGGTTTTATAGCTTTGAGAACTGCTATGGAAACTTCAGCTGAAGGATGACCTTGGAATCTTTTCAATAATAGAATAAAATAAAATAATGGCACCATAGTCATTCTGATCATGAAGCTGTGCTCGCTTTTCTGTTCTGAGAAAATCTCAGCTTGCTTTGAGTCTAAAGGAAAAAAAGAGCACCATCCATAAAAAAAATCTTCTGGATTCGCTGTCCCCTGTTTAACATTACTGATGTGGCCTCCCCAATGGTTCCATTTCTCCAATATGTCTATATCAGTTTAAAGCACTTTTACTTAGCTCCCCCCCCTCCCTCCAGCCCAAAGGGTCCTAAAAAGTCTTACAAATATATAAACAGTATATAAGAGTTCTGGCCATTAAGTCTGGAATTCAAATGACATGGTGTATAGGGAAAGAAATAGGGTAGAATAAAGTAAAAAAGTAAGCTTCGTAAAAGTATAGTTTGAAGGTAAATAGGTTTGGCCTTTGTCACCTGGTGGTAATTACAGTCAACTTCATAGAACATTGAAAGGCCCAGGTATCAGGGTTTAAATTGTTGAAAGGTCCAGGGATCAGTCATCCTGGCGAGGACTCAGTTATACATCTCTAATCGCTAACTTTACACAGCTGACTTTGGCTGCTAGACTCAAACATGGCAGAAATCTCTCAGACATTTGACATCTTGTGACTAGACAAGACTCTTAATTTAAGCCACTTTAAATAACTGATTGCTCTCTGTCAACATGAGGGTACAGCTTCCCCTATACCCATGGCAGTTTAAACCTTTTGCTGCTGTTTTGTGCCTTTCCCACACTGCAAAGGACTTTTTGCCCAGGACTTCATGGTCTTGAAGCTGAGTGGTTGTTGTTATAACTGACATATCTGCCCTGAGAACTGGCTCTCAGCTTATCTGTTACACCAGGCACTTTTATTAAGTCACCTCTTATAAACAGTCCCAAGAATATCCTTTCCAACACTGGACTAATAATTTCCTGTGCACTAGCATTGGGCATTTTCTTTGCTGATTTAAGTTCCAGCTTTTCATTGCTACTGCCAAAATTAACCAAAGTCAGTGGAAATATCTTATTGATATATAGCCTGGGTTAGTACTTTCTGTTTTTCTTGTGGGAAACTTGTACTATTAAAATAGATAAAGCCCTAAAAACTTCATGAATGAGAAAATGTTCATAATCATAACCTTTGTAACTGCGTTTCCTGTGTGTAGTGACTTATTTACTTATATTTTTTTCCAGGCTCCTCAAAAAATGAAGTTCCAAAGTTATTTCATACAATAAGCAGTTGAACATCTAAATGCATGAATAAATAGCATAGGAAAGGTGTAAGACTTTTTTTTTTTTTTTAAGAAAAATCACTACTCTGGCTTTTAAAAAATGAATAACTATAACAGTGACTGGGAAGAGAGAAATGCCAGCTACCCAAAAGACCAAGTGAGCATTAAGTGTGTGTTCCTGGGAAGGGCATTCCACAGACAGGATCTCATAACTGAGAAGGGTTCACCCTTCAATCAAGTTACATATTGTAAGAAACAGAAATGCACTAAAGAAAGCAAAAGGAAACCACAAAGTAAGGAAATTACATTTTAATTAGTATAACTCACACTCACTTGCCCTGTTTCCTTCTGCAGAAGGAGAACCAAAACAGCCTAAAATTTAGAATGTTCTTTTTAGCTGTACTGCTATGTGAATACAATATCTAGAGCTCCCTGGTCCCAGTGGTGCCCCGAAACAGATAAATGGCATTTGATCTAGGTTTCTACCAAACCTTTACTACAATATTTTGGAGTAAATACAATATTTGGACTATTTTCAAAGGCAAATCTACATAAAGTGCACTGCACTAATCCAGATTAGAGATGACTACAACATTAATGCCTGTGGCTTTGGTCTGATTTCTTCAAGAAACAGTGCAACTAAAAGGAATTGGGAAGAAGTATTCCAAGTCACCAACACCCACAAAACATCCAGGAGCAGGGCTGGACCCAGGAATACACCAAAACTGTGAACGTGATGGTTATAGGTGAGTGGTGGAGTGTAACCCCTGAACCAGATGGCAGTAATTGCCTCCAAGACTGTACTTTTGCCCAAGTGCCCAAACAATCAGCTTAAGCTATGAGCAGAACCACATCACCCAAAGGTGGGAAATCTGTGGCCCTCCATAGGTTGTCGAACTTCTATGCACAGTCAGCACTGTGAAGGATGTTGGAAGCACAGCTTAACAAGATCTGGGGAGTTCTCCAGCTCCAACATAACTTCTATTGTAACTAATTGACAGTGTAAGTATTTTTTCCAGAGGGTACTGGGGGTTGTTGGTATCACACAATGAAACTAGAAGAATCCAAAACGCTTTTAATTAGCGCTTGTGGATATTTCAGCATGGAATACTCAAGATTGCATCTCTTTGTAGCTGAGGATTCTAAACTTCAAACATGTCGCCTAACTGCTGGCTTGCATTATACTTTAAAAGTGCTTTCAGAATTATGAAATATGCAGGATCCTAAATAAATCCTTTCGCATAAAAGGGTATGTAGTAGGAAGGATGACTGAAAAAGAAAAAAAAAAAAAGAATTTGGCAATCTGAAATGGCTTAGGGTGTTTTTTTTTTTTTAAGTGGCTAACAAAATCCATCAAAGCCATTAAAGCATAAACCTGCACTTTTTAAAAAGTGAAAGTTGAAATTTGTTTATTGTGGTGTGGAAGAGCCTTTGCAAACCCATCACAAATGAGGATAGGATAAAGAAAACTTGCCCAATTTTTGCTTTTAGCAAAGATTTATTTCAGAGAAAGGGGCAAAGCCACTTGCTGTGATACCAATTAGAAGAACAAGAAGCATGACGTTGCAAATCTGTGGTATTAAAAATGTAAATCCAAAGCCCAAGGGTGCTTGGATCGCAAGTAAAAGCGATGGAGGACAGAATGCGTCAAGCGATAACAAGAGTGGTACTCAAATGGCTTGCGCTGTCTGATTATCTCCCGTCTTCCATGCTGAAGCTAAACCTTACCAGAGGTTTAGACTTTGAAGCTTCCAATAATGGAAGAATATCTCAACAAGAACAGACGTGAGAAGAAACAATATTAGGGGATCTGATCTAAGTCCCAAAGCTAAATGCTTTCCTTCCTTCCTTCCTTCCTTCCTTCCTTCCTTCCTTCCTTCCTTCCTTCCTTCCTTCCTTCCTTCCTTCCTTCCTTCCTTCCTTCCTCCCTCCCTCCCTCCCTCCCTTCCCTTCCCTTCCCTTCCCTTCCCTTCCCTTCCCTTCCCTTCCCTTCCCTTCCCTTCCCTTCCCTTCCTACCCCATCCTCTTTCTGGCTATAGTCATGTAGAATTTGTACAACATCATTCCCATCCAGGGAGACATTTCTGCAAAATAATCTTCACATGCCACCATAGTAATTAAAAGTCTAAAAGACAAATGTCTAATTTGGAGGTAGCTTTGATGTTTTTTAATGCGGGGGAGGGATGGACACTTTCCAGAAACTTTTCATGCTAAAATGATATTATTTAGGCATCATGGGAGGATTTCATTACATCCAAAAACCAAAGGCCTGGGCTCCCTTCACATCTAACACATCCAAAAACCAAAGGATCAACACAATTATTTCCTGGTAGTTAAATCTTATTGTGAATAAAGTTATATATTAAACCACATTTTAAAGCAGATGTGTATAGTATTTTTTAAAACTAGTATTGGGTTGAAGAAAATATGTTTTTTGATAGGCACATGTTTACTTTATAATTTTAGATTTTTATTCCTCCCTTCTTCCAGGAGCTCAGGGTAGCATTTGTAGCACTTTCTCCTCCAATTCTTTTCATAACAAGTCAAGAACCCTGTGGCTAACTTTGATTCATTGCCCAAAGTCTCCCAATGAGCTTCTATGGCTGGAGATAGACTACAACCAGAATCTTGTTGGTCTTGCCCCAATACTTTGGTGAGGTTAGCCTCACCCTTATGGCCTTCCTGAAATCCCTTAACATGTGGTTCTCTCAACAGGCCCAGGGTGTTAACCCTGGTAATAGGCAGCCTGCGTGCTAGATGCATCTTGCCTAACATCTTGAGCAGTGTTGTCCAAACTTGGCCACTTTAAGATGAGTGGACTTCAACTCCCAGAATTCCCCAGCCAGCATGACCCATGCTGGCTGGGGAATTCTGGGAGTTGAAGTCCACTCATCTTAAAGTGGCCAAGTTTGGACAACACTGATCTTGAGGAATTCCTCTCTCACGATCTTGTTTTTATTTATGTTTCATTGTACTAAACATTTTGTAAAATGGTTTATTGTTGGTTTCATTGTATGCTGCCCAGAGTTGCTTTGTGTGAGCTGGGCGGCCATATAAATGTGATACATAAATAAATATTGGATAAATCAATAAATACCTTAATCACTACACCATACTGTAAATTTCTCCTTCAGCCTGCTCCCCTGAATAGGAGGAAAAAGAGAGATGCCCTGTTATCTGCTGCTGGTGTTTCCCGTTCTGCTTATTTCTCTGGAACACAGTGAAAAGCTCTGGTTGCTATTTCTCCTTGATTTTACTTTGGGCAAATTTATATCAGAGACAAACCGTGTTACAAGTAAGCAGATACCTACTAGCAACGATCAGTGATACCACATCTTTTCCAGTGGGTGTCCATGGCAGAGGGAGTTGTAGTCAGTAGCGAGCTCCTGTAGCATGAACTTATTTCAAGTAAAAGCGTCTGCAGCACCGCAGTGTCACGATGCAACCTTATGCAGTTACATACAATGTTGTGATACAAGTACGAAAGGCAGCACTTGTGTCACGCCATCATGACCCTTGTTTAGTCATTTGGGTGTTATGGTTAGAAATGATGCCTATGACGTCAAGTGTATTTTAATTACCTGGACTATATTTTTATAGTATGCGAAATATAAGAGATACAAAGCCATCCCTGTAATCTTAACGATATATTATCTCATCAGATACAAGCATACATATCTGGATTGTTTTTTATTCAAAGAGGCTATTCAATATAGTAATGGCAGCCTAAAACACCAGTGAATCCAATTTGGTGAATGGAACATAAATCAGCTTTCTGGTTCTTTCTGCTGGCATCATTTCAAAAACTCTGATGATTTAGAATTGGAAATAGAAGTAAAAAGTTGAAGACTGGGACAATCATTGGTACGCTTATTCCATAAGAATAAGAAAGAATGGACTACCCTTGGGCTAGGGGGGCACACCTGGAATTTTGAAAGCCTGGCGTGGATATTTTTACAAAATGGCTAATAAGAAGGGATTTGCTTATTCTTAAAATGGCTGTCATCATGGTGTGGCCAACCACAAAACAGTAGAAAAAAGACTCTAGTACCACATGCTACTTTTAAGGCCTAGTGAGTACAAATAAAAATGATGCTGAGGCTGAGGCTGGGCTTCTCCTGTGTAGTATGTCACCAACTTTCCGTTTAATTTTTCTAACAAAACAACCTTTCAAAAAGATAACACCCGGTGGAGCAGGAATCCTACTGTGCATCAGGGATGTGTTTTGGGGGCGCTTTGCTACTTACAAGCACCACTTTGCGTCTTCCTGGAATCAAGATAAATCTTAGTTACTGACAGTGCATTTACGCGGGTCACACATGATGCTTCGCTCTACTCCATAACAAAGATTCTTCATTAGGGAAAATGTCGTCTTTCTCCCAACCTGCCCAGACATATCAGTGTAAACTTATGATTAAAAATCTGCAGAAGTGTAATTTCTAACAATTTGGTAATTATTTTAAAAGGGCTCATTCACACATGTAGTTTATTGTGATTAGAGGGTTCCCAGTGTAGCCTGCTCTTGAAGCGCTCGCCAGCAACCACAGGGATAATTGGCTTTAAATCCTCTGAAATTCATACCTCATTAAATAAGACTGTCAGCAACCCTGCTGTAATCTCCTTGCTGAATCCTTTTTAGATTTGCGTGGCTGCCACATCCTTTCTCCTGTTCTTGTTAATCTGCAAAAGGGAAGCCCTTTTATGTTCTTTGGAGTGGTGTCCAAGAAAATCAATTTTATTGTCATATCTCATTCATTTTCTTTCTTTCTTTTTTTTAAAAACCCCTCTGTTTTCTTTGCAACTTAATTTTCATTTCATTACTCATTTGTTAAAATTGTGTTTCATTACTCATTTTTAATAGTTATAGACTTCCTCACGACGTCAATGTGCATTTGTGTATAGAGAATGTTATTTCTCCCTCTTCTCTTCATTTTACCCAGAATGCGCCAGACATGGTGTTATTTTGAAGTATTCTGGGAAGAATAATGACTGCTGCAAAAATTAGGTTTCTCCCTATTTTCTCCCTGGAATAGTAAAACAATGGAGGTAATGAAAAACAAATCCATTTACTTCTTTGTGTTAGAATAAACGAAAGTTGAATGAAATGCGTCAATTGATTACATAGGTTCTGGTATGAAGGTCTAGCCCTGGCCCCCACTTTCTAGTATATATAAAAAGTTTTGAGAATGGGCAATTGATGGTCACAAACAAAATTCGGTTTGTGGAGTCACTCACTAGCACTGATGATGTTATCTAGTCCAGTGATGAAATGTCTGCAATCAAACAACCAAGCTCAGAGAGCACCGATGACTCCATAGTTCAACCCTGAGCTTCATATATTCTCTTCTATTGGAACAATTTAATCTATGCTCATGGTTGTACAGAAGATAAGCAGCATCACTGAAGGGCAAGCATGTCTGAAGCCTCGTACATTGCTCTGCTGTTCTCTATTCCAAATGCACATAAAATGCCAGGCTCACATTAGTGGATATGAACAAGTTGTCACTAGTTCTATAATATCATAAACTCAACTAGTGAAACATTTCCAAAAAACATCTTCACCATTAAAGGCAGAACATCTCTGTTATGGAAAATGATCTGTTTATTTATTTCTCAGGTCTCCCCTGACTATCTTAACTTCCATGGCTTGGGCTCTTCCCATAATTGGATATTTCTAAGAGGAATGAAGTAGCTGTGATCAGCTGGGAGACAAATTCTGCTAGGCATCATCTTTCCAGAAAATTTTACATTTTTCCTGCTGACAGCATTAAATTTGACAGAGACAAATGGACAGGTGTAGAATGAAGAACACCTAGCTTTGAAATAATACTTACAAAAAAGATCTTGGAATAGTAATAGAACACAGGCTGAATATGAGTTGGTCCTGTGATGTGTCTGCAAAAAAGGCAAATGCAGTTTTGGCTGAATCAACAGCATAACTGTTTCCACTTCATGGGAAGTAGGAATTCTACTTTCATTCACATTCATCAAACCCCCATCTTAAGCATTGAATCCAGTTCTGGGCATCACACTTTAGGAAGGATTCACACAACTGGAACAGGTTTTGAGAAGGACAATATAAATGATTGGGGACTAGTTACTAAGTCCTATGAAAAGTGATGGACAGAACTGGAAATATGGAACCTGTAGAGCAGAACACAGAGGGGTGTTCAAATATGATGGAAATCTTTCAATATTTGAGAAGGCCAAAACCTGCTTTCTATCATTCTAGAGCACACAGTATGGAATAACAATTTTAAATTACAAGAAAGCAGATTCTGGCTTACATAAGAAAATCTTTCTAACAGTAGGAGGCATTTGACTGTAGCAATAGTAAGCTTCATTTATATATTTAAATCTTTGGAAAAATTCCACTTTGAAAATAGGTGGTACAACATTCTATTGGAAAGTTTGAGTAGAAGCTGGGATCATGACTTTAAACCAATTGTTAGGTAATGATTGTTTTAAGGATTTTTCCTACTTGAAATTGAATTTGGTCTTCCCAATTCACAACAGTGGTGGTCCCTTCAACTTAAGCATGTTCTAATGGATCAATATAGGCCAGATGCTTTGGCTGTCCCCAATGTACCTGAGATGTTTTCTTACTGGATGGAATCCATGACAGAATTAAATCCTATGACATATCTTTATACATACCAAAAGAAGGTACAAAACAAAAATAAAACAATGAAAGGATTAAAATTCACAACCATATGGGGAAGTTGATGAAACCTATCCATTATGTAGGAAGATAGAGCAAAGAGAAATATTTATTCATTGGGAAGCCTAGGCAGTCAGTCCCCAATTGCAATGGAGTCACACAAAACATAGTAACTTTTCTAGATATTTCTGCAGACAGATCAGGCAGCATCAGAAAAACTTTCCCTACCTCAGTTCCTCCAGGAAGATTTTGAAGCAAGACCTTTATTAAGTCTCAGGACCAAGCCGTAGAAAAAGGGCAGTGCAATAGGACATTGCAATCTCCCAAGTGGCAGGAGCATAATCCATCCTGTATTGGGGTATTGTCAGCCCTGGATTAACTATTAAGCAAAATAAGCACATGCTTAGAGGATCAAGAGAAGGGGGGCACTGCAGATTTCCCCCCCAACTATCATGTCTTATAACTCTTTCACTGCCACACTCAACTGTAATCAATTTTTTTGTTATTGTTCTTATCTGCTGTGTTCAACTTTAATATACATTGTTAAAATATTTTCTTTGGCATGGTGAATGACTAATGTTTAAAAGTTTGAGTCTTAATGAATTGTGGGAATGGAAGGGCTGAGAGGCACCATTGTTGAGCTGTGGATAGGGCATCAGGCGGCCTTAAACCAGACCTGGGTATTGTTGTGGCTCCCTCCTATTTACATAAGTGACAAAATATTGAATTTCACCAGGGAGTAGACTTTCTGTGCAGCACATGCAAGGTATTAATTAGCCAGCTGGGATGAATGGCTGTCCACACAGAGTATCCCCATGGATGGGGAGAGTTGGGCTCTATCCATCCTGAAGATGAGCATCTAGGACATGTTTCAATTTTAAGTGGGGTCCCTCAAGCTCAGATGAAACTAAGTATTGAATCGAAAGGGCATAGTATCTAAAACCTAATTCAATAGCTTTATTCCCCAAGAAGATTAAAAACGATCAGAAAGAGACAAGGAAACCAGAGCTCTCTCATGAAGGAATCTAAGGCAACAAAGCCTCGCGTGAGCCACTAGAAAAGCCAGACTAAATTCTAAACATAGCCAAGAGTTGGATGTGTTCCGAAGGACTTGAAGTGTAGATCTGAAACATTTGGATTGTTTGGACTGCTTCAAGGGGTCTTAAGTCTTTGTAAATGCAAATCTGGGAACTGTAAAGCAAAAGACTAATCACTTTAGTTTCATAGATGCTGATAGCGGCAGACACATTATTACAGCCTCTGCTACCCGCGAAAGACAGAATTGCATTAGCAGTCTTATGGGCCTGATCAGTGACATCTTTTATTTGTTCCCTCCAGGCAGCAGAGGACTGAAAAATAATTCCCAGATATTTAAAAGCCTATGGAGATGTTATTTATTTGCCAGCTACTACTTTTGTCTTAGAATACTGAGTGAGGAGCCTATCTCCTCCACGCTATTAAGCAAAGCCTTAAGCCTGCTTGCCTTGTGGAGGGGATGGCTCCCTCATCAGCATAAAAGAGAACTGAAATAGATTTTTAGCCAGTATGGGAGGATGGCATTCAGTATTTTTCAGAGCTTGGATTATAATATTAAAATAGAAATGAAAAAGAAGAAGGAAACAACCTTGTTCCTTTCCTGATGGGGATTGGCATAGAAAGGCTTCCTGAACATCTAACTTCCACTGAAGTATTTTCATGAAGTTTCATAATCAAAAGTAGGAGCCTCCAATCCATAGGAGAGGTTGCCAGCTACACCCAAAACCCATCTCTGGGAAATGAATCAAATGCCATCTTTACGTCAGTAAAGAGGAAATAAAGAGCACCTCTGAGATGATTAGAATAGTTTGGCATTACATGCTGTAGCCTTAGTGGAATCAGTTACCCAGGGAGGTGGTGGGCTCCCTTTCACTGGATGTGTTTAAGCAGAGAAGGGACAGCCATTGGATGGAGATGTGTTAATTAGGATACTACATGGAGGGAAAGGAGCAAAACCTGATGGCTTCTTCCTCATTTTAATTTTTTTATGATTGTATCTTTCTGTAATTCTGTCTCATCCTCACTTCTCTCACTTAACCTTCTTTTCCCATCCTCAGGATGCGCAGATCAATTAAGTGACAAAATGACCATGGCTTGCCTTTAAGCATAGGGACTTGTGCTACTTGGTATGGTGGCTATGGCTCTGTTGGACCTGGAAGCGCATTGTAACTTGTATCTGAAAGTTACTAGATTATCTTCCTTCCTATCCTGAAGGCATCAGCATAACATCACTGCATCTATTGAGGCTGATGCTATTTTGATTCTGGGTGCCTCAGTTGCAGTTCTAGTCCCTTTCCTGATTTCAACCTTTTCCTCAGTTAATTTTCTTTTATAAATTCCTTTCAAGTTACTTATTCAAACAGAAGAGAATATATGTAGCTCAGGGTTGAACTGGGGAGTTCTTGGTGGTTTTTGACGTTGGTTGTTTGCTTGAAGGCGTTTCATTAGCCATTTCATGACAAAAACTCCTTAATCTCACAACACATGGACAGACTCAATCACGGTTTCAACTGGGAAACTATTAACATTTTAGACCAAGCCGAATCCAAAAATGCTAGGGAATTCCTGGAAGCTTGGCATTCAGATAAATCAGCCGTCAGTAAATACATAGAGATAAACCACATTTATACACCATTCAAAAGGGACAATAAAAAACCTAGGAAGGAAACAAAAAGACTAGAACACATCCTCTCCATCACTCAGATAAGCAGGGATTAACACCAGACAAACTATCAGGCAGAAAATAATACTCTAATCAAGGAACCACCAAGGAGGAAACCACACCCTCACCAATACTAGCAGGGCAAGCTACTGTATATAAACAGGGAGCAAACCCCACACTCACTGGCACTGGTGATGCTACCTAGTTGGGGAATGAAATGTCTGCAAGCAAACAACCAAGCTCAGAGAGCACCAAGAACTTCAAAGTTATTTATTGTTTTAATGCAGGTGATTTGCAACTGTATTTTTTTTTGCCTCAGAACCTTAATTTCCTTTTCCCCCTTTCAGATTAATTTTGTTATTTCTTGATTCTTGTCTGGTTTCTTTATCTATTTTTTAAAAAAATTACTTCTTGTATTCCCCTATTGTTTTTTTGTGTCTTTAAATTCTCAGATTATTCTTTTTCCAAAGTGTATAGTTTTTAACATTATTTTCTATTCTTTCTTATACTCTCATGCCTGTATTTAGGCTATCCTCATTCTTCTATGGTTTTCAATCCCCTGAGCTCTTTTAACTGCATCTTCTGCAACAACAACACCCTCCAATTTTCTCTTCCATAACCTGGTGGCCTTGAACTTGTTGACTAAGAATTCTGGGGACTGAAGTCCAATACAGCCGGAGGGCATCAGGTTGGAAAAAGCTGAAAGAGCTCGCCCTTTACGTCTTCTACAATGTACGTATTGTAAATATATAACCAAGCTATGCATAACATTGCTAACTATGATAACCCATGATGTAGTAATGTCTAGGCTGGATTACTGTAATATGTTGCACATATAGCTGTTTATGAAGGCTGTATGTGCAACAGTTTTCATAAAAGGTGTGCAGTGTACTTCACATGAGCAATGTGAAGCTTTAAGTGGTCCAGAATTCATTACTTAGAATTTTAATCCATTTGCCTGATGTTGGGTATAGTCTCTGGCTTTGCTGGATGTGCTTTATGGGAAAATTTATGCAAAACTTCTGGAGAACGCTAGGTTGCCTCTCCCTGTTCTAAGAAGTGGAGGCATGTTCCACTGATTCTGAAAGAATTGCTCTAGTTGCTTCTGCATCTGATTGAAGGAGTGGGGACTCGTTATAGCCATAATGCCTTGGGCCCAAATAAAAATGTCTCCTCCTACAGGACTCTTTCCAGGCATTAAGATTATCACATCATTTTTTTTTTCTGCATTTCCTTGAAAACTAACTTGTACTGTTTTCTGTGAAGAAGGGAGCCTTTTCAGTGGTAACTCCTTAATTTTGTCATGCAATCTGAGACAGATTTGATGAGCATAGCCATTTGACAGCAGAGTTGAAGCATTTATTTGCGTATATTTTTATTTATTTTCATTTACATCTTCTCCTTATTTTTAGCTTGGGGTTGAGGTTTCTTCTTAATTCTTCGCAATGAATCTTTTTTTTCATTGATTCTTTTTTTAAAAAAAACTGCATTGTATTTATAAACTTAGATTTATGTATTGTCTCAAGGCTTATTTACACAGCCTGCTTGCCACAGTGCAAAGATGATGTTCCACTAAGCCCTTGAGGACAAGGAAGCCTCCATCTGATGGTCATCCCACTGCTGAGTCAGGCTGTAATTAGGCTAAACTATTCTGGAATGAAAGTAGTGTTTTCCATCTTATGCCAGCACTGAATCCGCAGGGCACAGAAGAGGAATATTTTGAGGTTGGCAACTGTGGCGCTCCAGTTTCCTGCTGCAGGGCCACCCACACCCATTAAGCCACTGAGCTCTGCACCTGCCTGGCTATTTGCAGTGTAGTGGCCAGAGGGACTGGATACTTCTCTTGCACAGCGATTTTCTTCTGTTTGGGGGGCTGTTCAGGGATGGGAATATCACCCTCATATAAGACCAAGTGTCTTAAGGTCTTTCAAAAGGTTGGTACACAGAATTTGTGATTTGCTGAGCTCAAGGATTTACTGGACTTAGAGGCTCATTATTGAATGTTTGTGAGAGTGCATGCCCCAGTGTGCGTGTGTGTGTGGGTGTGTATGTCTATGTCTATGTATAGAAAGAGAGAAAGAGATTTGCAATGGAAAGGCAGTCTAAAACCTCTCATTTTCTCCAATCTGATAAATGTGAAGGGCATTGGTCCACTATTCTAGCACATGCATTCCTCAAGATCTGACAGCTGTACCAGTATAGAGGTAACAGAAATTAATTCAAGCCACTGAAAATTTGTTGGCTTAGGTTCAGATTGGTAGATTAGACTTCTGTGGTATACACTAAAGAAAGAGGCAGCATCAAGGACATCAAAGCCACAATTTGGGGTAGGGTGGGAATAACTGGCACTCTTCCCCTGGCATCATGGAACAGTCTCCTTAACACAAGCTGATTGCTTCTTTTTTCCCCTGTGTCTCCTCCATCTATAAATTCTGTTCCATGTCAACAGATCATTATTAGCAGAGTCGCACTGTCTTCAGATGAGAAGAGACTGGGAGTTTTTAGCCCCTTATCCTCAATGGCAATAAACCAGTGCAATAGCTTTGAAAAATGCAGGGTATTCCTGCCATGGGTATATCAAACTCCCAGTCTTCCAGAAGATTGCATGATATTCCCATAGCAATGAATGAGTAAATGAATGAGTGAATGAATGAGTGAATGAATGAATGAATTGATATGGAGCCTGAGCGGTCAAACAAACCAAACCAAAACAAGAAACCAGAAAATATTCCAGCTAACAGGGGACAGGAATGGCCAGAGTCCCCAACCTCCCCCTGCCACATGTTCAAGGAAGCAATTGGTGGGTTGTTTTCTGCCAACAGATGATGGCAGCTGGAAAGGGGAGGGTAGCATGGATTTTGCCCATAGCTGCCCTGAAAGTGTCCTGTTTGTGTGGCAGCAACAACTCTGACGGGCTCCACGTGGTAAAGATAGGTTGGGGGGACTTAAATTATTTCCGGCTCAAGGATGGGAGGAAAGCCCATCAGCGCAGACATGGGGAGCCTGCACTAGAATCAACTTCTGTACATGCTGGGAAGTTATAAAATAAATATTTCCAGTTATTCCATTTCTCATCTGCGTCATCTTTTATTGTGGTGCTCAATTTATTTCTTCTGCTTCTTGCTTCAGTCCCCATTTCTCCATTTTTTTTGGTCACCGCTGACCTTCTTTTCTTCTTGTTGTTTATTTTAAGCTTCTTAGAGCAAATGCATGCTTACATTCTGTGATTCCTTTTCATTCTGACTCCTTTTCTGTTCTATTCTGTTAGTTCACTGTGACATTGCAAACACTGTTTCTGCATCTATTTCCTGTTTTTTGTCACTTCCCATTTTCAATTCCTGTTCTTTGGAATACTGTTCTTTCAGTCATTCATCCTGTTCGGTTACCCCAACAATCCCCCCCCCGAGTCTTCTTTCTCTCTCATTCAGCTCCATTCATTCATCTCTTTATGAGTATGCAGGCATTCTCTAAACTCAGCCATGGTTTTGAGATTATGTTAAGATTACTTTAAGCCCTTTTAGTCATTAGACATTTCTACCCAACTTGAACTGGCTTTTTTGCCTAGAGTACTACCTAGAATGAGTTCCTGGCTTTCTTAATGTAAAATGTGTCAGTCTTCTTACTTTTGTTCTCCGTCAGGCCAGGAACCTATATACTTTGCCCAAGGCAAAAGACAAGCCTGAGATGCAGCTGGCCTTTGTGTTTTCAGAAACTGGGAAGACAGACATTCCTTCTTTGGTCTTAGAATGCTAAGTGTAATCTGATATCCATTTAGACTGCAGCCTCGAAAGGGAGAGTGAAGCTGCAGAGCTTCCAGCCACAATCCTTTGGCCTATTTGGGGGATCTTTTTGTTTCTTTGCCCAGATCTGAGCTGCAAAAGTCTGTATGATTCCTAGATCACAGCAATGACTTAGAATTTTCTATATCTCTTTCCTGCCATCTAGTGGTCATGTGGATCTTTGCAGCTCATCCAATGCTTTTAGTTCAGGAGAACTCAAAAGTTTACCCTACTGTACATGTTGTTTTGGCATTTGGTTGGTCCTAATCAAGGTATTGCCCAGCTGTAGATTTTTTATTTTTATCTCCATGAGGATTCAAGTTTTTGTAGCATAATATTGCCCATACTCACCATCTTCTACCCAGAAATTTTTGCATGAAAAACATGTGGTGTATTACTCAGCAACAAACTGCCCCCTCAGGTCTTTGAAAAACTAGTTTTGTACAGAACTTAAATACTTCCGTGCTTGCTTGGAATACATACAATAGGGAAACTCCTTCCCTAGGGTCAGAAAATATACTCTAGGGATAATTTGGGGGAGTTGGATAGGCAAGAATCTATTGTCCAGCAGCAGATAGCTGGAATTGCTAGACAAGATATTCAGCACCATCATTTGGGGCCTGAGTGTGCAAAATGAGAAAGCCTTTTCAGGCACTCGGTAGAGCAGCAGAATCAAAATCAGAGTTTTCTGAACTGAGGATTTTTAATTGAGAAAATATAGGAAATATGGTTTAACATGATGGCTGTATTGAATGCTACTGGTAGATGTAATTACCTTGGCTGTGAATTTTATGATGACTTTTTTATATGGTGTTGTATTTTTTTATTGTTTGGCTTTTTTACATAGCTTTGTCTGTCTGTAAGCCACCCAGAGTCATATATATGAGATGGGCAGCTACTGTATATAAATTAGAATAATAAATAAAATAATAAATAAATAAACTCTGAAGGTGATCTGAGGAAAAGAGAGAAGAGAAAAGTAAAATGGCTGCAAGCCAAAGGAACAAATGATGATCTCTTTGGATTTGGGGGGAAGAGAGAGAGTGGCAATAGGAATTGGAAAGGAGGAGGAAAAGAGGAACATTATGCTTTGTTTGAGGTTTGTAGGGGTAGAAACCTAGCATCAGGGTAAAAGTAATGCCACCACCAAGTAGAACTTCACTCTTGGCAACTTTTTGAAGAAACCAAGGCATTTTTCTTGGCAACGGTATAGAAGTGGTTTGCCATTATTTTTTTCTGGGATATTCTTTGAATTTCCAGTCTAGTCTACAGCCTTGATATTCCCTGATAGTCTCTCTTGCAAGTATTGACCTGGCCTGTCTTTGCTTAGTTTCCAAGTCCAGACAAGACCCCCCATTTGCTGAGGGCACTTTATGGTAGGAAGCAGGAAGAGAGAAAGGACAGGATGTGCATGTGACTTTAAGGTTGTGGAAGCAAAGGGATAAGAGAGACAAAGGAGCAAAGAGATAAGAGGGAGAAACTGAGCTGAAAACATTTGAAAAGCAATAACATTTTACTATGATATATGGAAGGCTGTTATAGAGCATAGAAGAGGAGAGTAACATGATCATTGATAAGAAGAATAGATTATATAGTTGTGTTGAAGAACTGAAGGATGAGGAAAGATGTGCAGACGGTGATGGTGATGGGAAGGTGAACAAGGCTGTTAATAATACCAGAGCAGAGAGTAAGAGAGAAAAGGAAGGCAGGAAGGCAGGAAGGCAGGAAGGCAGGAAGGCAGGAAGGCAGGAAGGCAGGAAGGCAGGCAGGCAGGCAGGCAGGCAGGCAGGCAGGCAGGCAGGCAGGCATTTCCCTCTTTGCAGGGTCTAAGCAAACATGCTTTTGGTCATGTTAAATCAAGATCTCTTTATCTGGTAAGATGAAATACATTGAAGAAAGGGAATACATTATTTTTAAATAGTTGAATAAATTGACAATCTAGTAATATCTTTGTAACATCAATTTGTTCTCTTGGCTAGATATTTAAAACATATTGGACCTGGTTAGGAACAGCAATTGAGAGCTTAATTAGCAATGTTCTTTGGAGTGAAGTCAAATACATCAGTTTACTCGTTCTTAGTTTATTTTGATAGTGAAAATGGCACAATTCCTAGATGATGAGCCAAAGCTGTTGCACATCAGTACTAATGGAGATGAAATTATAGGCTGATTAACATTTCCTGTTTATTCCTTTTTTAGTTGCATGACTAGGGGAAGAACTGAGAGGAGATGATGATGATGAAGATGATGATGATAAGTTATTCTCCTTATTGACCATTAGAGGAAGGGAGCAGTCAAAGTAACTGTTTTATTTTTGAAAAATCACAACTGTCAAATGCTTCTCTCTTTTAGGGCCTTCCTTTCTGACAAAAATGTGTTGTTGAGAGAATTGGTCCATTGTTATTAATCTCCTATGCTCCATGAAAGATTTTTTTTAAAAAAGTAAACACTTTAAATCTTTAAGAGTACCCAGTATTTAGTCAAGCACTTTGTTTTCTTCATTTCATGCATCTGTAATCTTGTCCAGTGTGGCCTCTGGTAGAAGATCCACAGCATAAACCTTTTTGATACCATGGGGCAGCTGCTGGGTGAGGAAAAAGGTAATTCTAGGAGACTGAAAGATGGAAAAGAGAGATTCTGAGTAGATGGAAAGAAGAAAAGAAAGGTCTGGGATGTGTCTACAACCAAAGGAAGTGAGGCCTAAAAGTACTTGTATGCCGGGGAATGAACAACCACAGGCTGATTTAAAGCAATGTGCATCAATTAATTATTGATCCCCATCTCCTTTTATTTTTATGGTTAATGGCTGAGTTGCTGGTGCCAATTGTGGTAGCTAAATGAGGACTATCTGCATGTTTATATCATCATAATAAAATTCTCACTGGGCTTTCCTCTTAGTACTCTTTCAGAGAACAGGAAATCTGCTGGGCTGGAGGAAAAGGTAATATAGTTCCTGAGCCAAGCTCAAGTTCTGGTGACCTCATGAACACATCAATTCAGTTGGCTTGGTATCAGCACAGAAGAAGTTTGCAATTGTCTTCTCCCAGGATGTTTCTTCAATTTCCCAGTCTAACCAATGTTCCTGGCATCCCTTGGTGGTCTCTCATCCAAGTACTATCCTCTTAATATTTTGGGGCATAGGATTTATCTTGTCAATTACCATATGATGTTAAGAAACCAGGACCATTAGTTTCTATCACCACTAGGAATTGCTGGTAGGGGTAGTGGGATCATCATGGTCCTATAACAAAATAGATAAAATCAGTATTGCAGATAGGGAAATACTTGGCTCATTTCTTCAGTTGTACCACCCGGACCTCCTCATAGCATTTATGCCTTCCTTTTCTGTCTATGTTCCCTGGACACTAATATCTATAGTGTTTGTTTTAGTTGCACTGTTGAGAAAGCTCCATAATTCCCATACAAATGTCTCAGATGTTCCCTCTGGTGTTCCTTCATTTCAGATTTATCCCAAACCATATCATCATTTTTTAATTTTTAATTTCATTTATTCTGATAGTGGCTTCTTGTTTAGCCCTTTTCACCCACTTCCAAAACAATTTTTATTTCCATCAAAGTTGTTCCGAATTTTCTCTGCCTCTTTTAATCTTAACCACTTCCTCCTCTCTTTGACAATGTTCTTTGTAACTTTCTTTTTCACTCTATACACATTGTAGAATGTCTTCCAGACTCATTTTTGCACCATTCTCATATATGCAATCTTTTTCTTATCCACATACTGCTCTTGCATATCTGCTCTAGAAGAAACACAACAATTATAGATTTGCTGCCTCTGTAGTTGTGAGATGGCTTGTTAAATTGGAATTCTAAGCTCATCTTGCTTCTTGGCTCCTGGGATTTCCTCTCTCATCCCTATCCAAAGA
The DNA here is from genome assembly GCF_059951505.1 of Python bivittatus. Lineage (NCBI taxonomy): Eukaryota > Metazoa > Chordata > Lepidosauria > Squamata > Pythonidae > Python > Python bivittatus. Next base: position 8,627,544 of record NW_028277030.1, read on the forward strand.
GACAGCAGCATGACACCTTGTCACTTTCTCCTGTTGCTTTCTGTTTGCTATGATAGGCAGCTCTGCCACATTTCCACATAGTGACCAAGTTTTTTAAAACCTTTACTTTTTTCCCCATGCCATGAAAGAATAAGGAAGAGGACAAGGTACTGGGGGACGTTATGAAGACACTGTAAGTCACTAACGAGGAAATGGCCATTGGCTGCCCCTTGCTGCCTAGGCCTATATTAGGCCCTCCTGAATAGGATGGATTATGGAAAGGTTCAGTTTGCACTGTGACTGAGAAGAAATTTCTTTCTTTCTTTTTTTTAAATAAGGGTGGGAGGCAATGGGAGAAAGGGAGGACATTCTTTTAAAAGTAGAAAATCTGATGACTTTTGCTTTTGGGAATCTGATCAAGATAATTGGAAACTATAGCAACAGTTGCACCTGGAGGACCATCAGGTTCATATTCTTCTTGGTGCATCTGTTTGAATGATGCTATGTCAGGTGGCAGCTGCTGAGGGCAGATTTGGGCATCCTGTATTCACTGGACCAGTGGGATAGAAAAGGTCTACAAAGAAACTCTCTGTGTCTGAAAAGAAAGTATGTGAGTGAAAAAATGGTGTATTAATAGTGGTGATATATGCTATGTGTTCAGCTCTTCATCCCAAAAGTTAGGTTGTTGCTGTTCCACTGTTGATAAGCAAGTTTCTACCGCTAGTCAAGGGATAAAGGCAGGGGGGCATATCTTGTTTTTTCTTTGGCCAGCAAAATGCCTTGTTGTTCCAAGCAGGTAATGGGGAGTCAGAGACTTGTTTACAGTGCTGCTATAAAGAATATTATATGCATCTGTTGGATAAAGTTGCTTGGATTCACTCCAAACTGGACTCCAGCTTTGAAGCAGGTACTGTGGAGTTGACCAAAGCCCAGTTTTGTGTTATCTGGGATGAGTTTTATTTTATTATTCCTGAGGAAGTAGAGAAGCTTCTCAGGGCTTTGAGCCTGGCCACCAGTGTGTCAGATCCATTTCTGGCAGGTGAACATGTGAGTGGGCTCTGGTGGTAGTGAATGCATCCTTGAGGGAGAGGATGATCCTGTTGACCCTTATGGAGATGGTGGTCTGTCCTTCCTCAAGAAACCATTGCTAAATCCCATCTGGGCAACTTTGGGTCGATTTCCAACCTTTCTTTTTTAGGGAAGGTTGTTGAGAAAGTGGGCAGCTTCAGAGCCCCTTGGAGGAAGTGGATATTCTGGGTTTCCCAAGAGACTGAAACAGCATTGACCACACTTGTGTATGACCTCTAGTGGGAGCAGGATGGGGTAGGGCATCCACCCTTGTTTTTCTTGACCTCTCAGTGGCTTTCAATACCATGAGTCATGGTGTTCTTCTGGACTGGCTCCAGGAGTTGGGAATTGGGGGTACAGTTTTGCACTGGTTCTCTTCTTTCCTTGAACTCATTTTTAAATTGCATTAATGCAGGGGAGAGGTTGAATCCATGCCTGCTTCTTTGTGGAGTATCTCAGAGCTTGGTGCTTTCCCCTCCTCATTAATATCATAAAATCACTCAGTGAGCTCATTCAATGGCACAAGGTGAGGTATCATCAGTACATCTCCATCCTCAGCTGAGGGTGATGCTGTGGAAGTCCTGTCTCAGTGCTTGGAGGTTAGATGGGGAAAAACAGGCTTTAAGCAAGATGGAATGACTTTCAGGCCTCCTGGAGCTGGTGGTTTCCCACTTCTAATTCTAGGGTGTTGCACTACCCCAGACAGACCTGATGCATAGTTTGGGGCCTCATGGCTTCTGCTCCTTGAACAAGAATGTAACAAAGTAGTTTGCTGGATCAATTTAAAATCCTCTTAGGCTTGCTTATTTTGCATGAATTCCAGCAACCAACAATTCTCCAATACTGGAGATAAAGCTCAAAAAGGTTTTTAGTACAGTTTCTATTGGGAATAGGCTTGGATTCTGTTGGGAGCAAACTTGGCATGCTGTCTGGGGAATTCTGGGCGTTGAAGTCCACGCATCTTAAAGTTGCCAAGTTTGAAAAACACTGGTCTGCAGCATGAAACATCCACAAAAACTAGATTGGAAAAGAAGTCATGCAACAGAAAACTGCATACAAATGGAGGTGGTAATGCTTATTTTTAAAAAGTTGATAAGGAAAAAAAACGATTCCAAAAAACAAAAACAGAGTAGCTTGTATTCAAAAAGGTTGTTGGGTGATATAGATACTAATATCGCTATGCATATTAAGGGAAAAATGATAAAGGCTCTTGTTTAAGAAGAAATAGCAAATATGAAAGATTGTTATTATTATTATTTTTTTTACAATTTTTAAACATCATTGAATTGGATTATTCCCCTCTTAACATGGAGGGAGAAAAGCAGACTGAAGTTTTGGACTGTGGATTTTCTTCTCTCCTATAGTAAAAGATATTCTTCCCCCACTAGCATAGCCATACTTGCTTGCTTTCTTGGCTTCAAAGAGCCTTGCAGAAGCACTCCAAAATACAAAGGAGGGAAGAAAGAAAGCACATGCTGAGCTGTTTGACTTATTCAGTTATCAAGTTTAAATAATTGCTAATGTTTCAGCTGTGAGCAGCTGCTCCAAAGCTCTAGCTCCTCTTGATGGTGTGGCTGCTGGATGCAGAGGCTTTTCCAGGCCTGGGAAGCACTTTCAGAATTGTAATTGCTCTGGGAAAGCGATTATCTGTTTCGTAAAAGGTTATGTAGGGCTAAAATGAGCGTGTCGCCAGGATGGGAATATTACCTCTCTCTTACCCCGACAGCTTTCCCTTGAAGGCCGGTGATGTTGGGGTTTGATTCTGCTCTTATTAGGTTTATAGGGTTTTTGCCCTTGCCTTCTAGGGAAACATGATCAGATTCTTTATATTTTGATAGGTTTAAGATGGCCTGCACCTTCCATGGGTTATACTGTCACAAAGACATATTCTTGTAAAAAGAGACATCTTGCATGGGATGTAAATGCCACCGTAAGGATCAAATGCAGAAATAAACTCAACCAAACTACAGAGAATCCTGATGCAATACCACAAACTAAATGAACTCACATAAGGGACAACTCTGACTCACCATACATAATGCAGACCTTGATTTACATTCAGATTCACTCCCAAAAAACTAACATTTGTTACTGATATAATAATAAGTAAAGGAGTTGGAATGATTAGCACTAGAAAAGATGTGGTGACTATAATATATCTTGGACCAATCACTCCTCCAGGACCTAGTTAGGGCACATTTGGCCCTTGGGAAAAGTGAGGAGTCTTGGGGCGGGGGCTTTGGAATCTGCCATTAGACATGCTCTCTCCACTCCCGACTGGTTGTGGGGAACAGGACAGTAGTGGCTTCTGAACAGGAACAGGACTGTGAGACTTACCAGTTACTGACTGAATGAGTTTCTATAATTTTAGGACAGAGATAGGCAACATGTTTTAGAGTTGGAGGTGTTTTGGAGTTTTGGCTCCATAATCCCTAATCATTAACTGTGTTGGAAGAACTTGGGAGGACATGCGCTGCTTTCTCTGCCATTTCGAGGATAGGCAAAGCCAAGCCTAATACGTTGTTCTGAAACTCGTAAGAAAACAGGAGCATTCTCAGGATCAAGTTAGTAGTTCCAAGACACACAGGAACTAATAGTCACATACATCTACAGATTTTGTAGGAAAAGTCTAGAAGCTCAGAAGGAGCTCCTTCAAAAGGAAAAAAGAGCAAACAAAAACTTAAGGGCACATACAACAAACAAACAAACAAACAAACACATGCACACCCACACACATATCCAACATGGGGGTAGTGGTGGAAAAAAGGTCAAGATGGTGCTTGTGACCATTAATTTGAAGTCCTCCTTCTTTGTATGCTGCTGCAACCACCATCCTGACATTTTTTACCTATCCTGCAGATGCTGCTGAATGGTATCAGAGCAGGCCAATGCAAATATTAATATGAACCCCTCCACTTCCTTTTTTGCATTACAGTCTTACTAAAGCACTTATTAGAAGTCTTTCAAACGTGTCAGTCTGTTATTCCCACCATCCCCAGAAGGCATGGGAAAGACATGTGGCACATTAATGGCTCCAAAGAAAAATAGGATTATTAGCTGTTGTTCTCAACATCCAACATTCTCCCCAAGGATGGAAATAAAAATTACTTGATAATAGACTATCCTTTCTATATCTCCCTCTTTGACTTCTTGTTTGCACTAATATTCTTAATAAGTTTTTGAAAAAGAACTTTAGTAAATTTCAGCAAGAAGTAAAATATAGAAAAATCAAGAAAAAAATCGCAAAAGAGAAAAAATACAGAAGAAAAAGTAACTTTTGACTTTCTTTGGTACAGGTATAGATATAAAATACACTCATCTCTTACTCTAATATTTAAAAAACTACAAAATAAATCTATATCAACAAAAAATATAACAAAAGTTAATACAAAGTATTTCTATAGTTATAAAATAAATCAGACATCAAATCCCAAAATCAAAGTTTCAGTTTTTTGAGTCTCAAGTAAAAAGTCCAAGAGTGTTTTCCAACTAGAAACAAAGCTATACAATGTCTTTTCTTTAATCAAAGTAATCAGTTTTACCATTTCTGCCAATTCCATTAGTTTCACTATCCATTCTCCAGCTGTAGGTATTTGTAAATCTTTCCATTTTTGCTAATATTCTTAATAAGTTTTCAGGAGCACCCCAACGCTTTACTTAAGTGTGCTATAAGTGCCAATCCCTAGCTAAGCAGTTTTAAAGAGCTGTTGCCTTATGTCTAATACTTATGTGTCTTCCTCAATCTTGGGTCCTCTACCAGAGGCCTGGGAGTTTGAGGGTTCTGCACAGTATCTGAGCTGTTCCTAGCACTGCACTCTTCTGGACAGAGAGCTCTGATGTTCTTCCTGGGATCTGTTGGATCCACTCTCCCAGCTTAGGAGTTACAATCCTGAGTGCTCCTACCACCACCAGGACCACTTTGGCCTTTACTTTCCACATCCTCTCTAGTTCCTCCTTCAGGCCCTGGTACTTCTCCAGCTTCTCATGCTCCTTCTTCCTGATGTTGCTGTCACTGCTACATCTATCACAACCGCTGTCATCTGGTCCTTGTCACCTCTCTCTCTCTCTCTCTCTCTCTCCGCCTTGCTGTAACCTTACAATAAAGGTAGTAGTAGTACTCGTGGTTTTGGTTTTCTGTGTGGATTACCTCGAAGGACTGACATACTGGCCTGTTTCATAATAGCCATATAACCAACCCATTCCATTCCATGTGAATCCAGTCTGCAAATGGTGCCACAAATCATAAATCCAGCCATAGGAAGTAGCCATCTGGCTGCTCTAGAGTATATGAACCACACTTGAAAGAGGGCTGGTTCACCATATCTTTTGGTTGACATAACTTGGACTTTTCTTTAGATCTCCTAGAATGTAAATGTGCAGCTGATGATCCGATCTTGGGTATCCCAAATGAGAAATGCATTGTGTAATGCTGTAGTGTTTATCTTTTCATGTTTATGAGACATCTTTTCCCCTGTTCCTTTATTTAGTATTTCAAAAAGGAAGAAATGGATTGTGGAAGTTCTTAAAAAAACAAACAAAAACCAGCATCTTCATATACTTCTATTACAAAATTTCATTGATTTCAGTTAATGTAACAAAAATCTCTGTCCACAAAGAATTCCAAGGAACAAGGTTGCCCAATTGTAGACTTGTTCAACTTGGCTTGATCAAAACTATTAGGGAATTCAGTGAATTTCAGGCCATATAATGGCCCAAGGCTAATGGGGCAACTGTTGATTTCTTCCCCATGACGTCCCTTGAATGCATCTACTTCATCTGATTGTACCTTCAGGCATAAAGATCTGAGTGCCATTTTACCTTGATATTCTCATGGGAGTTGAAGTGCACAAGTGGAGGTAATTTTTTCCAGTGGGATGCTTGTCAGATCCTGTCAGTTACAAATTAACGGTATTGAAGGTGCAGAAATAGGAATCCTTGTCTGTTTCACTGGGATTTTTTTGAATCTCAGTACAGTAATTTGTCCTCACCCTGCCAGCAAGGCTGTGGGCAATCTGATGCCATTTCTTTCTAGGGACCAACTTTCCTTTCCAATAAGTGGACTGATTCACTCAGTGCCTGCTCAAAATGTGTCCAGAAAGCAATGAAGTTTGGCGTTCATCATTCTACTTCTTCAATCAATACATGATTTGAAGCTCTTGGATCCTAAGAGATTGGAGTCAGAGAAAAATAAAAAAGAAAACATTCATAGAAATGATATATCACAAATATTCCTCTTTAACCTTTGATATTCAAGAGAAATAACTTCACTATGTTATAATTTTTTAAAAGCTCCATTAAATTCACTTTTTAATCTAGGCATATCAAAAGTTACTTGCCAGCAACTGGCTTTTTGCAAGGTTTTTGCAGTATTAATGTATTAACATTTGCAAGATTAGATTTTTACATCTAAGGCAATTTGCCAATTTTGTCTGTTTCTTCCTCTTCCCTTTACACCCATCATGTCTCTTCTGGCTTTTCTGGTTTTCGAGCACTCATAATTTGCTCTTTCATGCAAAGTAGAGTTGTAATCTTGGTGATTATGCAGTATGATATTTTCTCAGCTGTTTGTATTTTAATTTTTGTATTGATGCAATTGTTCCTATTTTAATTTTGTTTGCCACCCAGAGTCACTTGTTGAGGTGGGCAGCTACACCGAATGAATGAATGAATGAATGAATGAATGAATGAATGAATGAATAAAATCTTTGTTCCCTGCAAGCTTGACACTTGCAGTTTGTTAAGCTTGCAAGCCATCCTCAATGGAGCCTAAACTCAGCTTGCTGCTTTAGTGCGTTGTGCTCACCTGCTATAGTTTGCAGTCTGCGGGCTGCATGTAGGGGGTGGGGGTGGGGGTGGGGTGAGGAGTCAGTTTTCCTAATCAAAGTGAAAAGCAAGTGAGGGAGACTCTTGTGCAAGTGCTCATTCCTCCTGAAGCAGAAGTGCAAGAAGAATAACACACAAACACACACACATACGCACATACTTGTTGAAAAGGATGCCAAGGAAGTTGTTCATTCAAGAATTTAACATGCCTCACCACTACTTTGCTGCCAGTGATAGGCATACAATCAATGTGCATGTGTGTGTGATTGTAACTGCGGAGGTGAAGTTTTTCCCACATGTGTTATTGTACCCACTGTGGGAATGGGTCCTACAGTGTACCCATTCTCTCTCATCTTTCCTCATGTCTTAACACCCTCTCTCCTTTCCCTTGTTTCCTATCATAGGTTTGGGGGGTAAGGGTGAAGAGACCCAGTTTACTTTCTTTGAAATGCATTACTGGTAGTCCTTGCTTACCGACTGCTCATTCAGCAACCGTTTGAAGTTATGACGACACTGAAAAAGAAGATTTATGACATCCACTCCCCAAAATATAGCTGGCTGGAATTCAGGATGTTGCAAGTTCAAAACATCTGTCAAGCACCATGTTGGGGAAGACTGGATAGACCAATGGTTTGACTCAGCTACATAGCTAAAGACCTAGACATGAACTCTCCATAGAGGAGGCAAGCTATATCCCAGACCTTCATATGCTCAATAGAATGACTCCAGAGCTCTCTGCCATTTACACCCATACACAAGTTCTCTGTTTGTCATTAGAACTTTGCTCAGACATACAACTGTGTGAATGGGAGCCTTCTACAGTTGTTCCAGTTAAAGTACATAGATGAGGATGATAACCTCCTCTCCTCACATTCTGCAGAGGGCATAGGGAAGAGCCCTGAAGGACAGGAGGAAGAGCCAACAGTCAGATAAGGGGGGCTTGAGCCCAGGCCAAGAAAATAACTTGAGAAAATGTCTCAGAGAAGCCCCTGCCTAGTTCATACAAAGATAAAGTGCTGGTGGTGGGGAAGCACATTCAGACTTGCAAGATTCTGTTACTATAGTTGTTCCAATAATAGTAGCTTTAGATCTATATGGCACTGGATTCTTGTTGGGCTGACACATTTCTTATCTATGGATTTTGAAAGGTTCTGTAAAGCAACTCGTCCTTGCTTCTCCTGGTACCTTGGGAAGAGCACTAAGCATACAAATAGCTACTGCATAGCTCCAGGTCACATGAATCAACCCTATTATGCTGTGCAATAAGCACAACGTTGTAGTACAACTGAAGAACATTGGAAAATGGTAACGCTCAAGGCTGTGGAAACACGATGATTTCCCAGTTGTTTGTTAGTGCTGTTAATCAACATGAATTCGGCTCTCTCTTTTGCATTCTAAGCAATGCTGATAAAAAGCTAGATAAAGGATCAGTTGTAAGTTCTCTACCCATATGATAATTTATTTCTAGTCCTTACGAGTGATTAATCCCCTTCAAAGTTATTCCATCTTCTGTTGCAGAGAAGTAGAGGGAAAAAGAGCCAAAACTGTTGGATTACGACACAGTCCCTTGGAAATAGTGTGCTTTTAAATTAGATGCATATGTGTTTCTCTGTTTAATATTCATTGCGTACTATGGAAACACTTTCTGAAATCTGAAAAATACATCGGTTACCTTACATGCACACACACACGCCACACACTCACTGCCAATATTGTGTACCATACCAAATCAGGAACTGTTTTTCCATATTTGAAGTTAATTTGACACTGAGATAAACAAATCAAAGTGTGTTTATAGAATAATTACCCCATATCCCAGGACTGTGGTGAGGAATTCTTTGTCCCAGTCCCTGAAGTCCAATCCCTGGTTCCTGCTTTGTTTGTTTGCAAAATGTCCTCCATGGCAACATACAAATTAAAACCATTGGATTTGCGGGAGTAAAGTATCATGGCAAGCTCTCTTTGTTTACACCCCGTCCATTGCCCAGATGTAAAAACTGTGACTGCTTTGCCTGGTCATGTGACTTACTTTTTCCCTGCTACTATCTTTACAGACAGATTGCAGTATTAAGGCTGTTGTTCTCATGGCTTGGATCTTCAAAACCTCACATGCAAGCCAAGATGAGCCACTCCTGGTTCAATTGTTTTGTAATCATTTGTTCATGGAAAACAAAATAGGGAGGTTTCTGGACCTGTTTCTGCAAGTATATACTTGGATGCGGTTTTGTTTTTTGCTCCCCTCCAGAATTCCATCAGTTGAACTGTGCCAGGACAGAAAGCCAAATGAATGAATTAGGAACTTGCCTCTCCCATTCATTTTTACAGGAAGGAAAACAAAGCTTGTTATCTGTACAGACCAGCAAAAAAAAAAAAAAAAAAAAAAAAACCCAGAGCAATTTTTTTTTTCAATAAAATGTCTTAAAAGTATAAATGTCCGAACACACTATAAGTAAACATATTGCAAAGTTGTCGAGAGTGATAATCAAGAAGACATTTTTAAAAGGCTCAAGAACCCACTAAGTGGTTATCACGTCTATACAGATAGCAAGGAAGTTGCAATTGCTGGGAATATCAATGAGACAAACTGTCAAAGGATTGCATAGCCTTCTGATACTCAAACCTGAAGTCTGAAGTCAAGGGGTGTGATGACCTGTAAAACCTTCATAGGGGATGGCCAGTCTGAAGATTCAGGGTCACCTGTGGCTGTCCCCCACAGCCTTCTTCAACCAGATGGCTTCTCAAGGTTTCATGTGGTAAATACACAAAAGTGGTAGCACAAGTTTTAAAATAGGTTTAAAATCTCCCCAAACCCAGGGTAGAAAATGGAAAAGTCCAGCTCAGCCCACACGTATAATATAATCTCTCTCCACCCTCACCATTTGGCATCCCTATCCTTCCCACTGTAGCCCTCATCTCTCCCTAAAATAGTGTGGCCCCAATCTCCAAAGTGGTCTGTGATTCTTGATATAGAAGGAGGTCCTCTCCCTGCATGCATTTGCCTGCCTATTAAAGATCTGTTAAGGGAACCGTCCTCTGCATTTCACCACTGAAGGCCATATGTTATGAAGAAATGTGAAAGAGGGTTTGTTTTTTGCTACAATGCCACCATTTATGGAATATCTGTTCTTTGGAGACCATACTGGCTTTCATCCCAGTTTCACTTTGATGTCAAGTGAATACCTAACTATTCACCCTAGCTTTGAGGTCATAGCTGTCTTGTCTTCTGTTTAGACTGGATTGTAGAATACATCAAATTGTGCAATATTGCTACAGTTTTATCATTCATTGCTGTTTGTTCCTTGTTTTTATTGCTTCTATCTTATCTTGACATGGCAGTATGAGATCCACTCAAAACCAGGGGTTATGCTATACAAATACACTCCAGAGATTTGGATTTGACTCCCATCAACATCTGTTGGAATGGCCCATGACAAAGCTCTATAATCCAATATATTTGAAGGTGTCCATTGCAGTCCACTGCAATCCAGAACATGTGAAGGGCATCGAGTTTGTTTATTGTTGGGCTAGATCAGTGTTCAGTTCTTGATACGTAGTGAGAGACCTTGTCTTCTTTGATGCATAATGTAGAATTGGGCCACTTCCACCCCACCACTGCTTCTATTCTTCAATCCCTCAAAAGCAGTTTGAAGACCATCTTTCAGAGCTTGCCAATTTCAAAATGCCTGGAACAAGAAGAAATTATTGTCCACCCTCCCAAACTGCATTCCTACAGCAACAAAATAAAACAAAACAAAAATACCCTTAAGGGAAATAAAGCAAGGTTTATTTAAGGTTGTGTGCATCCATCTGGTCAGACGCATTAACAAACCAACGAACCCAACAACTCCAGTGAGAGGGAACTTAATGGACATCAATCCGCTTTTTCCTTTGGAAGACCTAAAACCCAGGAGCTAGAAGGTGTGGGGAACAGAGAGTTCCTGCAAAGGGGGAAAGCTACAGGATTAAAACAAACCATAACACACAAATAAAAACAAAAGCAAAAATGAGCAACAATCCACTAAAAAAAAAAAAGGCGGAGGCCTTTTGTGGAAGTATTTATGGCTCCTTTTTTTGGAATCTGAAAGTGAACCACAGTTCAAATGAACACTATGCAGCTTTCCTTCTTCGTCAAGTATCACCAGCCAAATCCTCTCTGTCTACTACTTTTCTAAAAAAAAAAAAAAGGATTTAGCTAATGAAAAACTCCTCCTCTTGAAGCCACTTCAGAGTGGTAGTTGTGGGGAATAATAATTTCTGTGTTCAGTCCCAAGCAGAGGGAAGGAAAGGAGCTGGCTGCGTTATCCAAGGCCCTAAGTGGTTCCTTCTGATGCCTCTGCTCAGAATTCAAAAGCTCTCTGTTGGTGTTCTATTCTGGTATAGCCTCTTTTTGTCTTTTCCAAATTAGGGTGTATTAATTGTGTGTGCGTGTGTGTGTGTGTTAATATCATGTTAATGTTTAAGTGTTGAGAGCAGCTTTGGTGAATGAACAAAATAAAAATAGATCTGTTAATAAGGAAAAGTGAGCTTTTATGGGTGCCTCCACCAAATTAGTTGGCAGGATTAAAGAATATATTCCTCTTTTATCCTAGGTTGAGTACTTGATCATAGAGGCATAGTTTAATCCAATCATCAATAGTGCTTCATCAATTCAGTCAGATGCAGCTGTCAAAGTGGACTTTTGGTTTATTTAGAGCTTTGTGTTTTATTCTTTTTTTAAAAAAAAACAGAATATCATAGAATATATTCTTTGATTTTTGATGCTGAAATCCAGTTTTAACCTTCTAAACCTGAGGAATATTTGAAATATTTAATGGGGTGACTCCCGTCTTTTGAAAAAATGGAATTTATCTTCCAGGTATTTAAAATTTGAAAGGAAAAGTGCTGGAATATATTGCATAGCGGATATCAGCCTTTCCTGGCGAGTAAATGATTAGGCTATTTAAAATGGAAAAGCAAGCTACATTTCCTGGATTTTTCGCATTTACATTGCAGTATGCGGGTTAAGATTAGTTCCATTTCAAACGAACAATAGCAATTTGTCCTCATGCTGTCTCTTTAACTGTGGTTTAGAGATGCTTTTAAAGATTAAGCTGAAAATGGTATAACCAGAGAAGAAATTGTACAAATTCTTGCCTCTTTCCACTTCTTTGTAGTGTCTGTGTTGCATTCTGTAGCTAATGCATTTGGATGAAGAGTAACTGGCAGCTAAAAATATATACTCCTAAAAATATACAGACAGCTGTCACATCTCCTCTGAATATATTAGTCATTATCCTCATTAACCGTTGCAAAATAACAGCGGTTTTCATAATGTAGGCATTTTATATTAGGCAATTTGTTCATCATTTTTATGGGCCCTGTTCTAACCGCAGGGCTTCATCCTGCCACTCCTATTTGGGCTAATTTATTAAAGTACAGGAATTCCTCAAACTGAAGAGGTCTGCAAAAGTCTGCCACATGTCATTTTCAAACTACTGCACGCATGTTGATTATTGATGCACTTATAATGTGCATCAAGGAGAGATGGGACATGTGGTCCGGAATCTTCCCTATCATAGTTATCACATGATGGATTTAAATATGGATTTAAATTTTATGTCTCTAAATGGAAATGAGAAGTAACAGACAATTGTGGTATGGGCTACATACTGGAAATCCAGGTGAAGTCTGAGCTAAGCCAATGAAGCATTTGGGGACCCTTGACATAAGAAGCTTTTTAAAGCTGCAGCTACCATTACTGAGTGCTATGGGAGTAATGTAATGAAACTGGCTTATTTGAATGATCAGCATCACTCATATGCTGTATGGAAAGCACTTTGAATAGGGTTACCATCTCTGGGTTGCAAAAATCCAAATGATTGCTAAGAGACAGCAAAGCATTCAGATTTTCTGTGTGTCTTTGCTGCCAACTGATGGTTGTCCAGGGTTTTCCAGCCCAGTTAGAGTAGCCCTGACTTTCCACACTCACCTAAAGGTCTAAATAAAATGACAAGTGCCATGGTTGTGTTGCCTTCCATTATCAGAGAGAGTAATGCAGGACAGGGCTACTAATTATTGAAGAAAGAACATTTTGGGCCTTAATTGCCAGCACAGTGATGGCTTGATTAGCAAATCTCTGGAAAGTCTGTAATGCTGCCTTTCACAAGGGAGCAAGAGCTGCATGAAAAGAATGTGGGCCTGCCAATTTTTTTTCCTTGCCACTTCCTCCTCCTCCTGACAAGTTTTTCAATTAGCAGCTTGTAGCTACCCAGATGATGGCCCTCTTTCCATGCAGCATGCACAACTTAATTCTCCCAAAGGGACAAAACTGTGAAGGAAAAACCTCAAAGAGATTTTAAGCCAGGAATGAGCATCATGGAAGGAAATCTGTTTAGGAGATGTGATTTAGAGGGGTTGCTGCACTACATTTTAGATATAATGATTATAATGGATGTGTGTATATGTGTGTGCATATATGTGTGTGTGTGTATATATATATATATATGTGTGTGTGTGTGTGATGCAGCGGGTGCTTGAACCTCAATGACTCACTCATAAAAGGATTAAAAGTGTTAAAGAGACTTCTGCTATAGAGAATAAGCTAACATTTAGCATCCCAGGCCAAGAGATATGCATTTTCTGTTTGCTAGTGCAGGGTGATTATGTGAAAGGATAAGTAGAATGACCTGGAACTCTATTTTGAAAAAAATGTGCCAAGAAATTAGGGACTGTGACATCTCTACGCATGGCCAAAAGAGGCAGATAACTGAAATACACAGTACTTCTTATACTTGGTAAGTTGAGGGGTGAAAGAGTCACTGTAGTTATTATGAGTGAAACATAAAGGTTGGGTTCATACATCATGCTAAACCACATATTGAATGAATTCAACACTAAGATTTGTAAGCCATATTGTTCGTATCCAGCTAATTATGGCTTTCAATATACCATAGTAAACAAACCATCATTTAGTGCAGTGTGCTACCCTCCTGTTTCTGATGAGTTTTTTGTTTGTTTATTTGCACATAACCTAAATTTGTTTTTTCATAGCCTGTTCCCTCCAGATGCATGGACTTCAGTTCTTGTAATTTCAATATTAGTTGCCCGAAGATAATAGAAATTTATGTCCAACATAGCTGAAAGATTCCAAATAGTGGAAAGTTGTCTTAACTTGTTCATTTCCTCTAAAGCTTGGTTTGTGGGATAAACATAATTTCAGCATTGACTGTTATAATGGCTTGAGATATATATGAAGCAGATTGTCTCACTGAAGATCTCCTTCACATACCAACTGTACTAACTTAGGCAAGCCAAACCTGACTGATTTTAGTTTCCATCATATTCAGTGAACATAGCCAATTACTGGGGAAAAGGTAGGGCTGCCATTTATGGGCTGACCACTAGATGGCAGTCGAGAGAAACATAAACCTCTCTACTACCATCACCTGGTTATCCAGAATGGTGCAGCCCTTATAGGATAGTCCTAAAAAAGGGCCATTCTAATCTAATCAGGTTCAGGAAGGCTGTACTAAATTATGGCCCTCCTAATAAAGTGTAGAAATACAGCTACCAATTATGAGCCTCCAAAAAAATGTATATTTCTGTTTGAAGGTTCTGCCCTGAGGTTTTCTGTTCCCTGAAAAGGTTTCTTACAAATAAAACAATCAGGCAAATCAGAGATGCCTTTATTCTGGTGACAACATCAGGGGAGCCTGAATTAGGGCTACTGTGTCCGAGGTGCAAAAATCTGGGTGACCACAGAATGGCAGCAAATAGATACAGAAAACCCTATATTTTCACAGCTAGATATGGCAGTGATACCTTAACAGCTGTATCTCCCCCATTCACCCCCCACCTCTGTGAAATCCATGTACAGCATTACTCAAGCTCCTAACATAATTTGAGGCTGAGATGTTTTCTGGGCAGATTTGTGCCAGGTGAATAACTCTCCCTGAACACTATTAAGATATTCCAATTAATTGGAGCTTGGGAGAAGTGTGAAGTGTGACAATATTCTCCAAGTGATGCACTCTCCAATATTTTACATAGGAGTTAACCAGTAAATATCCAAGATGTCATTAATTTCACATATAAAAGGAGAAATACCCTATTTTCTCCTCGATTCTAAGGGAAATTACTCTCAGTGTACAGGTAGCGACTGTTCGAAGTTACAACAGCGCTGAAAAAAGCCACTTACAACCAGTACTTGCACTTATGACCATTGCAGTGTCCCCGCGGTCACGTGATCAAAATTTGGGCGCTTGGCAATTGGCATGTATTTATGATGGTTGCAGCATCCCAGGATCACGTGATCACCATTTGCAATCTTCCCAGCAGGCTTCCAACAAGCAAAATAAGTGGGGAATCGCATGATTCACTTAACAACCACACAATTCGCTTAACAACCACAGTGATTCATTTAACGACCACTGCAAAAATGTCATAAAATTGGGTGTGGTCACATGATGCCTCACTTAATGACCTGCACCGTTTAACAATGAATTTTCTGGTCCCTACTTTGGCTGCTTTACTATGAGAACATGTCACTGACATGCTGTACTCAGACCATAAAATTTTGTTAGTGGCTGGTTACCTTTAAATACATTTCCTATTGTATGCGTATCATCCATCTAACTATCCATCCATCCATCTGTCAATCATCTACAGTATCTATCCATCTATCTCCATGCTGTTCAGTTCCATAATGGTGCAAAATGGATTTTAGCCATTTCCCTTTTTTATTACCAGACTTTGATACATATGAAAATATCCTCTATAATCTCCAATTCCTTCTCTCTCTCTGTGCGTGTGTGTGCATATGTGACATTTTTAGCAATCTCAGCAGAACAGAAATGGATATTTGTTAAAAAATTGTTTTTACATATAATTCAAAATGCTAGTCAAAACAAAGAATTAAATGCATTCATTTCTCTCTCTCCCCTTCTCTCTCTTCCTAGCTCTTTTTCCCCCCTTCCTTTTTTTCTATTTTAATCCTTCATTTGATATTTTCCCCCAAATCACGTTATTTCTATTCTGTAGTTTGAGGATAATTCCCTTTATGGCAGACATTGCAATTAAATGATCTTTAGTTAATATCTATCATGGCAATCCTATGCCCCTTTGCTTTCTTCTTGATGGTATGACAGGCATTGCAGCTCATTGCAGGGAAATAGGATGGGGGGGGGGGCGGCGGCAAAGACAAAGAATGTGGCTTGCTCATTTCCCCTCTGCACTCCCAGATCAGGATCACTTGGATAGGGGCAAAATGAAAATTCTAAGTATACTGTGAACAAATTGGATTTTTACAGTAAGTGCAAGAGATGATTGTTTATTAAAAAATAATAAGTTGAGATGTACACAACTTATTGTCTCCACAATAAGCATTCCACCCAGGGGACTTAACCATGAATAGTGGGGTTCCAGTTGCAGAATCAAGACAGTTCTGTCTCAAGCAGGTACTCCTAGATCTACCCAACCCAACTCTCATGGGCCAGCTACTCTAGCCTTTCCCTCACCTTTCTTTAGCTTGAAATGGTTGTCAGAGTGTAATGTCCTGTTATCTAGGTTGTATAAGTCTAATGGTAGCAAGGTAAATAAGAACTACAGGTCAGAGACAGAAGACCTTGTCACAGTAAGGATGGAGATCAAGCACCAGGTGAGAGAAAGCAGCCCATGGAGATGGGATCATTAAATGGGCTACTTGTGAATCACTAGGCTGGACAGATCAAAACCAAGGTGCCAAAGGCAGGAATGTAGCCACAGAGAAGATTGGACACTTGCGCTGTTACTGAAGACAAGTGGCTTAGAGTAAGAGTAAGAAGTCCCTGGTGGTGCCTCAAGTCAAATCCCTTTAATGGAGATAGCAGATCAGAAATCTTCAGAGAAAAAACTATACAAGCTTCTCCTGCTGTCTCTAGATCTTTTCTCTATCTGACGCCACTTGCTATGAAAAGCTTTGCTTTGTGTGTGTGTGTGTGTGGGGGGGGGTAGCGGGGGGTGGGGGGGTAGCGGGGGGGTGGGGGGGAGACTTTGGGGAAGAACAGCAGGCAGAAAAGGGCTGGTATTTTATCTTTTAAAATGCTTCCAAATGAAAATCCATCCATTCCTGAGACATTAGAAGGAAAGGAGAACATCTGGATTCATAGATGTACCACCTCAATACTCAGTGGGCTTCGGTTGGAGGAAAAACTTTGATATACTGCTTGTGATTTTGATATCTCTCTTGCATTTATATAGCATATGTTACTCTTCTGAGAATTTCCCCAGCCTTATCCTTTGTAGGACTTTCCTCCCAGTGTGGCATGCTAGTCCAGGTTTGCAATCCAACTAGATTCTTAAATAGGGGCAGGACTCAGTGTCTATTTTTAACAGGAGGTGTAAAAAAACCTTGGTCACACCCTGTTAAGGGCTTCCAGACCTGGGCTGCAAAAATCCAGATGACCATTGGATGGTGGCAAAAGATTAAGAATTTGGAAGCCCGTGCTGACAGCCCTGTGTAAAAAAGCAGGAAAAAAAAATCATCTTTAATCCTCTGAACTGTGCTATGGTGAGCAATCCAGAATGTCTGTAATAGAGTTTGTTCTCCTTCACTTATTCCCTCCTTCTCTTTGTTTCCTCCAGACATCTGTTTGGTGATAAGGTTGGTTCTACACTGACAAGTTGTGTGTTTTTAGTAAACTTTCAAAACATTCCAGTCAGTTGAACAGAACTGGGATGTTTTTCCTGCCAACATTTAATCGTGCAGAAAATGCAAAATTTAGTTCAAAATGCAGATGATTTTATAATGTGGTCACTTGAGAGTTGAGGGGAAGGGAAGCCAGGAGTTGGATGATCATTGCAACAAAGTCTAGACTGTTGCAATTTGATTCATCAGAAGGGGGATAGTATTATGGTTTGGGTCTGACTCATGATAGTCTTGTATGGAAAAGTATGATGTCATTATACCAAGCATGTCAGCGCAAAAGGTATTTTTTAAATTTATGTTAGCTAATGGTTTAACTAAGTGTACATGGTGGGCCTGATTTATTACTGCTTAGACTTTGTTTAGCCACCAAAAGGCATAATTTACGTTGGTAAACTTAAATGGTGGCCAGGAGTGACCATGCAATTAAAGAAATAGCAAGATTCGTTACTAGTAAATCACTTGGTTGCCAAGCTGTTTTAATTAAGGCTGGCTGAGAAAAAACAAAACCCCCAAATCTCTGGGCATTTAGTAGGGAATAGGGTGGGAGGGGGAAGCAGAGGCAACTGATTAAGTCTGATATCAATTCTTTAGGAAATCAGGCTTAATGTTTGTGACATTAGGAAAACAATCACAAAGGAACCTTATTCTTATCTTGGATGATTTGAAAGCGTGTAAGTTAGCTTATAGCACCATGGTGCAATATTCCTTTTACTTTCAGTGGTCTCTTTGTGAGAGAATATGTTTTCAAAAAAATAAATCAATGGTCTCATCTTGATCATTTTTTTTATGTTACAGCAGCTTTTAAATTGTTTTTTACAATCACAATCTCATCTTTTATTGTAAATAATTTAAAGGCAATCTGAGTTAGTGGCAAATTCAGGGGAGGGCCTTTGAATTGTTTCATTCCAGTACATCGTTTCATTAATGATAAAAAAGCTAAATGGCCAAGAATTGATTTCACCTTGGGCCAAACAACAACAACTGTCCCTAACTTTTGGGAGGATAACATTTGACACCAGGATACTACCTCAGAGAAGTTGGCATGATGAATTCCAGAAATCTGGGCTTTTTAATCTCATAATGTTATAATTTGTAATTGTTCTTTATATTATATATTTTATCACATTTCTACATGTGTATAAATTTACAAATGTAGCTCCATCCCTGCTATTGTTCCGGAAGTCCCTCAAGACCCGGTTATGTCACCAGGCCTGGGGGTCCCAGGGAACTGGAGACCTGCTAAGATGACCTCCACTGTGGCTGACCTTTTTATTCTCTCCATGTGGTTTGCATATTTTAAATTTTTGATAATATTTTTATTCTTAATAATGACTCTATATTTTTATAATGATTGTTTTTTATGTATTTGTATTTGCATATATTTGTTGTTTTATTGATTGTTGTACGCTGCCCAGAGTCACTTTTTGTGAGATGGGCAGCCATATAAATGTGATAAATAAATAAATAAATACATTTACAGACCCAGTGAAGAAGGACCTGTTTTACAAAAGGTTTGGCTTATTACTACATTAATATGTATTAATATAATAAATACACTAAAAATACATTATAAATGAACCACAGCAAGAAAGGTTGAGGTTAGGTATTAGGAGGAATTTCAAGGATTAGAAGGAATGTCCGGTAGTATCATAGGTTGCCTCCAGAAGTTGTATGTTTTCCTCACTGGAGGTCTTCAAACAGAAGGCTGGATAACCAACTCTCCAAAATGCTTTAATGGAACCTGCATGGAGAAGAGGGTTGGCCTAACTATCCGCTGAACTCTATGATTATTTTATATTGTATTTGGAAGTTCTGTCCAAGAAAAAATTCCTCCTCCTCCTCTTCCTCCTCCTGTCAATAATAACATTTTGTATTGGACTTAGTAATGAATAGGTGGGCAGTGTAGGTTTTGAAACAAATTTATTCATTTATTTATTTGTTTAGAGGCTGCCTAACTCTAGAATGACTCTGGCTGGCTTACAAAAAAAGAATGTGTATGTTTGGGCAGATCACACTACAAATACCATGAAAACCCATGACCACCAGGGAATCCATAGCCGTCCTAACACATGGCTCAGGAAAACAGGCAAGTTCTTAGACTTCAGAACATCATCAGAGTGGGAGTCACTTGGATCTCTGGGGATGATACTATTCCAGAGGGTAGACATTATTGAGTGTAGAGATGTAGAAGCCCAGAAGGGGGAAAAAAAGTATTTTTTCCCCCAAGGCACTTTTTGCTGTTGCTTTCAAAGAATTCCCTGAGATCTACAGATTGATTCTCAAAGGGAATATTAGAATAGAAAACTCCCCTACTTTTGAGGCTTAAGAACCTCCAAAAATATTTCCATCTTATGAAGATTCAGCTTTCTAGGATTCTGTCATTTGGTTTTCACCCAAGCCAGTTTAATGTTCCAGCCCTTGACAGATTTACTTGATTGTGATGGAAAAAGTTGATTATTGGTGGCTTCCAGGTGAGGTTCTATGGCTTACTAGATATCTCTGAAGTAGTGGAGATGGTGCAGCAAAGTGAATGCCAACCAGCAGTGGTTTCTGGCCAGAGAAAGTCTTTCCGGATAAAGGAGAGAAGGAGAGATTGCCCACCTGTGCCCTGGAGACTGGGGGGAGTCTGAGGGATGGAAGTCTTGCAGTCTTTTTGTGAGTAGAGTGGCTGGAGGTCACAGGAGAAACACCTCGTTTGCACTAGCCACACAGCCTTTTAAGGACACTAAGCACAACCATTCCTTACTTTTATCACTTTGGGATATAATCAATTTACATTTGGAAAGAGGTCTTTGAAAACAGCAGGACAAAGAAAGCTTCTTGGTGAGTCAGCCTTCCTTCCAAATTATAGAAAGTAAAATACAGAGGAAAATAATACTTTTAAAAGATTTTAAGACAACAGCAAAGGGCTTAATCAAGATTTTGACTAAGAAAGTTATAAACGGATATAGGGGATGGTATTCACAGTGCATCTGCATAGAATAAATACTGATAAGGATATAATTGAGTTAAAGACCCCCACCCCTGTGCTATGTGTGATAACAATCAATTTAAAGATGATAGATGTGATTCACCTGGAACAAATACAGGAAAAATCAATTCTTTCCAGAAGAACAAGACATATTGACCCAAAGAACATACAGACATTTTGTTTCCCACATCCCATTACTACAAATGTGGTAGGAAAAAAAAAAAAAAGAAATATAGGAATCCAGTATACTTTAAAGATGGAAGTTAGTGTCTAAGATTGCAAAAAACAAGGCCACAACAAACAAACAAACAAACAAACAAACAAAAAACAGAAAACCCCACACTACTCCATGAACTAAAATGAGAAACTTAGTATTTAGTTGGATAAAATGTATATGTGTATCAAAATATGTGCAAACCACTTAAGACTGAAGAGACTGAAGAGTAATAGCTCTGATGTTGTAAACCTATCTGCTAGCATAAACTGATTTCAGTAAAACTGCATGGGCATTTACTAGATTATCTTACATAAAATAAAGCATAAGGAATTGTGCAGTATAAATTAATAATGGAGTTGTACGTGGGGAAGTACAGTTTAGACCAGCTGAAAAGCATTCTACCTAATTCTGTTTCTTGCATTCTGTGGTAGAAGGCTAGAGGGAGAAGGGAAAAACGAAACAAAACGAAACTTTAGTATCCATATGGGAACGGTACCATTTGGTCAAGGATCTCTAAGGACCACGCATGGCACTTCTCAGAGTTAGGAGGGAGGATCATGAAAAGAGTACGGGAGGAACTAAGATCTCAGATCCAGCCAAGCTATGACTGCCATGTTGTATCTTTGGCTGTATGGTGATTAGCAGCTGTAAACAAACAGGAACCACCATGATAGGGAGAATGCTCTCTGCAGCAAACCATAACCTATTTCTAGGCTGCATGTTGTGCATGCAGTTAGAAGTCTGGTTAACAAGGATAAATTTCCATCAGTGAAGCTGTTGGAGGATATTGTAGTTCTAGTGTGGTATCATCAGATGGAATGAAAATGTATTTTGTAAAGTTCTCATACCTTTTAACCACCAATGGTAAGTAGCTGCTGGTTGTTAAATACTCACCTTTCAGTACTGCAAACATGTTGCCATGATTATTATTATTTTTAAAGTATGCGAATATGCGTTGTTTTTTTTCTGATACGTTATCAGACTGTGAGTTAATTGAATATTTAATGTTAATAAAATTATTACTTTGTTAGGTTGAAATAAGTGTTATGTTTCCACTTCACTGCAGATTTCTATAATTTTAGTTAAAAAGTTCAGTTAGGCCACTGCTTTGTCAAACACACCTAATTGAACTAATGAGTATTAACAGCAGACTGTACTTAGAGGCTTCCTTTCTTAAAAATGAAAGACATCAGATTTAGTGTGGCAAATGGCATAGGCCAATTGCAGTGGTTTCTAAATTGTAAAAACTAGTTTGGAATTTTTAAAAACAGAAATAATTAATCTATCTTCTAATACTTTTCATATGGGACTCATGCTTTCTCTTCCTGCAAATTTATTTTTTGTTTCTCTCAGTTGTTTTCTTCCATGCCCATGCTTTCCCAAGATCCACTCTTGACATTATCAAATGATGGTCTGTTCCACATTCCAAATCTCCCGTGATCTTCACATTCTTTCCTTGATGATCAGGTATGAGCAGTCACTCAAGGAATGGTAACATGGGGGAACATGGGGGAACTCCTCTCATTTCAAATTCCAGAGGGAGGAGTTACTGACAGGAGAGGGACTTGAAAGGTGTGAAGAGAAGGATGGGTTTGAGAGGATCTTGGAGTCCTAACCCCAGGAAATCCCCCAAATCTCAGAGTTACAGGTTTAGGAATATATGCTGTATATTTATTGGCAGGGAAGGTAAGGACTTATAAACACGTTTCTAGGAGTCATCCTGCTGTAGGAACCAAGAGAATACTCTAAATATGTTAATTGAAATGGTAAATTTAAGGATCATAAACTCAAGGGAATATATATATATATATATATATATAGAGAGAGAGAGAGAGAGAGAGGGGGGGGGAGGGAGAGAGAGAGAGAGAGAGAGAGGGAGAGAGAGAGAGAGAGATGTGGTGGTAACAAAACCGATAGATCCATCTGAGATCTCCTTGGTTAAAGGGATGGCTGTTTGATTCTGAAGAACAAAAGGAAGGGAAAAAGAACACCCACAGCAGTTAGAGTGTGTAACACTTTTACTAATGCTCTCAGTCTTTCATCATAAATTATCAAATCAATCAGGCTTGTTTATTCATTCCTTTTCATTTCTTTTCCATGTGTACATAAGAATAGACTTATGCTTAAATTACATATTCAAAAAAAGCAGACCTTTACTAAGCAGGTGCTCACCAAACAATCACCATTCTCATTCAGTTCTGGAGACTTCAAATAGTCTAGTAACCTTTCTGTACTCTCTGGTCTCTTTCCTACTAATTCATTCATTCTACTTTACAGAATGATTTCCCTCACTGGATTTCTTTCATTCAGAATCTTGCAGTTTGTTCTAAAAATCATCAGTAGTCCTTCCACACTATCATCATTATACCTGCAGTGCCATTGAACTATAGATTGCTACTATGATACATATCCACAACAACCTAGATGACATGAATTCATATTTTCTGATATTTATTTTAGCCCTTTTGTTCACAAACATATAACTTTACTTTGTGTCAGTATAAAAGAAATGGATGAACAAAACCATACATGCTGTGAGACTGTTGAAAAATGGCAAGGCTGCAGGTGTAGATGGTATAACTGGAAAAATATTAAAATATGTATGCAGTTTTCTTATGAAGGGGTTGTACAATTTGTTTAACTTCTGTGTGAAGTCTATATGTTAAAACGAATAGCCTTGAAATTATGGAATATTCTGCATGAATATAGAGATGAAGGTTGGTTGCTGGATGCAATAAGAATATGATGGAGATAAAGCATGTATGAGAAAAAAATGCAAATGCTTCAACATTGACAAGGGAGTAGAACAAGAATATGACATGCTATATGACATATACAGGTTGTATAATGTATTTATAGATAAATGTATAAGGTGATGTGGTGTCAGCCCTTCGAGATAGACCAGGTCAGAAAACAGATGCCATAAGATAGAAATCTACTTCATGGATATAGGCTATAATAACAGAATCTTGAAAGTGTGACTGCATTTCTCCTTCTTTTCCTCTTATACCAAAGAAAGCCAAAGGAAGGGCAGTTTTGAGGGTTTTTTCTCATGCCTTCCTCTTTTTCCAGGTTAAGTTCATGTTTTAACATGTTGCTGCATTTTTTCTTCAAGGCCATCTTCACACTCCTCTACATGTGGTGATGTTGGAAGTATGTTGACTGGGAATATGAATGTGTATATTCTTTTGTATGCAAATGATGCCTTGATTTTGGCTGAGAACCTGAATGATTTGTAGCAAATGTTAAACAAAGGAAGTTGCATTTTGCAGGGAAAATGGAGTGAATGATTGCAAGGTATATATACATGATGAAAACTAGAGCAAGTAGATGAATCTGGCATACTAAAAGATACAAAGGAATGGAGAAACATTAAGGTGTTCAAATGCTGGTGGAAAGGTAGTGGGTATCATATGGTAGCATGTTTTGAAGAATGAATGTTTGCTGAAATAAATGAAAATAGCTGTGTATAAGATTGCAATTTTACCCACTGTGTTATATGGAAATGAGAGCTGAGTGTAGTAGGAGTGGATTACCTAAGAACTGCATGTGGTAAAACAATCAGAGATATCATCAAGAATGAAAGGATGATGAATGAATGTGCCTTCAATGCAAAAGTGAGCAACTGATATAGAAGTAGTACATTAATGAGGACTGAATTGCAAAACAAATATCTGAAAAAACAGTGAATGGATAAAGAGGAAGGAGAACACTGAGAGTTTTTGCTGGATGAAGTGGATGAGCTTCTTAACAATAAAGAGGTGAGAAGTTTAAAGAACAAAAGGCAATGTATGAAGAGGTATATCAAAGTGATGGGAAGAAGGACAGAAAAACACGGAGAGATATAGTGAATGGTGTTGATGTAAACCAGATATACCTAGATTTCCTTCTCTTTTTCTTATTGTATGCTCATATTCCTTTATCTTACTTCCCTTGAAAGGGAATAGTGTGATGGGTATATTTTTGTAAAAAAACCACTGTTAAAAAGAAGTGAGATTCTGGGCAGAGTGTCAGATGTGTCAAATCTCTTGCAACATTAGATATACAATGAATAAAATATCTTTTATCAAACAAGATCTTCTCCCAAGTGCATACTTTTTTTGGTGAGATCTTGCATGCAAAATCTTGTTATTATGGCTCACACCCTTTGTGTCACCATGGCAGCAAATCAATAGGATTAGAGCAGTGTTGTCCAAACTTGGCCACTTTAAGATGAGTGGACTTCAACTCCCAGAATTCCCCAGCCAGTATGGACATGACTGGCTGGGGAATTCTGGGAGTTGAAGTCCACTCATCTTAAAGTGGCCAAGTTTGGACAACACTGGATTAGAGGCAGCATTCCCATTGCCCCCTAGACAGTTACAAGCTTTGCACCTTTAACTTAACGGTGCCAACCCAGAATACAACCCTACTATTGAAGATGAAGAAGAAGATTAAAAAGAAGCCATCTTGTTATGCACACCTGACGAACGCTTTATAATCTTCGTGTAACTCTGCAAGTTGCTGAGGTCTGGCAATCACATGATATGGCAGGTATGGGCTAGATAGCACTTAATCTGTCTCATGTCACTCTAAAGCTCAGTCAAGCTGGTTTTGTGGTGGGAAAATGAACAGGAAATTTGTCCTGAATCTTGAATCTTGGCTGTCTTGTCAAGTAGCTAAAACACCTGGAAATTGACTCCTGCGTTTCACCCTCTACTGTGTTAGTGACAATGCTATCGTACAGTAGAGTTGTTAATGTTTTTACTCCCCTGCTCCTCCCATAATGTGAGGGAGAGCTGCTTCTTAAAGTTGAAGGTGTTGACTGAAGAAGAAAGAATTGAGCCTAAACTCGGCATGAATACCTAAGTACACTTTGGTCCCTTGGAAAGTTAACTATAAATGTTTCCCCTCCCCTCTTCTTCCTCCACAAATGAATGACAATCCAGGGATATATTAGCAGTGACAATTACCAGTGCAAAGATGAACAAAAATTCATTGTGAACAAAGATTAAATTGTGGCTAACTCTAGAATAACTGGGAAATCTTCTCTACAGTTAATATTGGTACCAATTAGGGATATGCAAAACATTTCAAAATTAAAACATTCCAAGCTTAAAACATTTCAAACTGTTTCAAGTTTGAAACTGGCTGGCTGGAGTTTGAAAAAGCTCTTCTGACAATGTTCCAAGTTTGAAAAAGCATCCTTCCAAGCTAAAAACACCTGTTCTGAACTCAGTGCAGGGCTGTTGTGAGCTCAGACCCCGTCTGGAATAATTGGAATAGTGTCAGAACGAATTCTGGTAAGGTTGGTTCAACCATCGTGTTTGAATTCAAAATGTTTCTTACATCCCAGTGGCAATGTATCTCTTCACTGTGGTTAAGGTTGGGAATTGGATTTATTACGGGGAAAGGAAGGGGTACAGAAAGAGCATACCTTGGCCTCTCAACAGATGTTGATGAGTTAGATACACTGCATGCACCTTGATATGTATACATTTAAAAAGCGTTCTACCCAGTAAGTGTTCAGAATGATGGGGCACATGTAAAATGTATTTCAAGTGGATGGAATTGCACTGCTCGTTTTCCTCTGGAATATGTTGCATGCCCACATATTAAGATGAAATAGCATAAGCCTGAGATCACACAACCATTAGGTAAATCAGTACATCAGGATGAGAAACAGAGGTGTTAAAACTGGAAAGAACAGAGGTTGTAGAGCACAAAGCAATATGAATAGATGATCTATTCCTGGTTTCATATCAGTTTTCCACACTGTGTGTGCTATAACTTGTTATGAACCTATCCATGGATTAGAGTCATCTCTGCTTATTAACCACAGGCACATCCTTCTTTGGTCTTTTGTGCCAGCTCTAGCCTAAAGGCATTCTTCCCATGCTCAGACAGATTGTCTGCAAGCTTGGCATGCAAATTACAGCTGAGAGTTTTTTATCGGAAGACTGAGCTGTGCATTATCAGAGCAGCTACTTCTGCAAATCTGTTTCCATTACACAGAGTGAAGAGAGAGCAAGTGGGTAGCAGAGGACTCCCAATGAAACCGCTGTACTCTTGTGTATCAAATCATCACAGGTTTATGATATGTCCTCAATGATATAATGATTTATCTTCATCTGAATTCCAGCAGCAGTTATCCAAAACACCAAAATCTCATATAGATGTTAGATAAAGTAATATATGTTGTGAAACATAATTGAAATGCTGTCATTTATCTACAAGGGTTGAGTGAAAATAATGCCTCCAATGTTTGTTTGTTTGTTTGTTTATTATTAAATTTTTATGCTGCCCATCTCCCCCAGTGGGTGACTCACAATTAAAAATCAAAAGCCTATAAACAGTTAAAATACCCCATAAATAATTAAATACTCAATCCATTAAAATCCACTATAAAACAAACCCTACACATAAATACTAAAGACATTCAAGATGATGGGGGTGGTGGTAAAATCAATTACCCCACAAGCCACTTCCACTAATGTGAGCCCCCATCCAGCCCCCAGGCCTTCTGGCACAGCCAGGATTTCACACCTTTCCTAAAGGCCATAAGAGTGGGGGCACACCGCACCTCGGGAGGTAGATTGTTCCATAGAGTGGGGGTCACAGCAGAAAAGGCCCTCTGCCTAGATCCCACCAGTTGAAATTCCTTGACTGGTGGGGTCTGCAACATGCCCCTTCTGCTGGACCAGGTGGGGTGGGCTTAAGTAACCAGGGTGAGATGGCTCCTCAGATAACCTGGTCCTGTGCCATGAAGGGCTTTAAAGGTGATGACCAACGCCTTGAATTGGACCCAGAAGCAAACTGGCAACCAATGCAGCTCGCGTAACAGTGGTGTTATATGTGCCCTCCTAGGGGCATTCAGAACTGTCCGCACCACCACATTCTGCACCACATAATAACCTTTAGGAAAGGTGTTATAATAATAACATTTTAATTATATTTACTTATTATTATTTATTATAAATAACATAATAACCTTTAGGAAAGGTGTTATAAGTCACTATCCCATGGCATTACTGACATGTTAGTTGTGATGTGTTCTTTCACGTCAGTTTGTGGGAAATTGTTGTGAGAAAAGGTTATTGTGATGGAATGGATTTATGAAGGCCATGCTCAGGGAGATAAGCGTGTTCTTAGCCCCCAACAGGAGCGTGGGAAGTTCAAGAAGATGAGACTGGCACCTCCCTAAGGAATTCATGGTGTTGTGGCTGGCTGGCTTGGGAACTTGGGTTCAGTCTGGTGAGATTTCTGTCTGGAGGCTGAAGCTAATAAATGCAACAGAACTGTATTTGCATTGTCTCTTGGAGTACTTTGGGCTGAACCGGACAGTTATGTAGGTATTCTTTATGGAATGGAAGCCTGCAGTGAATATTCATCAGTGTGCTTTAAGCAATGTGATGTGATTGAATTTTTGACTGCTGAAGGAGTCCCTCCAACCAATATTCACCACTTGTTTATGGTGATGACTGTGTTGAAGTGAGTATTGTGCATTGGTGGGCCAAAAAATGTAAAGATGGTGAACTAGGAAAAGGTGATTTGTGTGATCAAGAATGAAGTGAATGACTTGTGACAGCAAGTGATGACTTTCAAATTAGAAAATTTGATGAATTCATTAAAGGCAATTGGCAGATCACTCAAAGGGTTATTATGGATCTTCTTCTACATGGGAAGTTTTGTGCAAGATGAGTTTCTCACGTGCTGTTGGTAGAAATGAAAGCTTCAAGAGTTGAAATTTGTCAGCAATTGTTGTCACATTACAAAAATGATGGTGAGGAATTTCGTCACAGCACCATGACAACTAACACAACTTTAGCTCATCATTATGACCAGAAATGAAGTGTCAGTCCATGGAATATGATCACAAAACTTCATCTGCAAAAACAAACAAGCAACAAACAAGAAACCACAAAACAAAATCCAGGCTCTGGTAGGAAAACTCATGGTTACAGTTTTTGGGGATGCAGATGGTATTACTCACATGTAGATCCTTGAACCATTACCAACTTAGAGAGCTACATTGCAGCACCCAAAGCTTTGAAATAATGATTAAGGTGGGCCTCACACCTTGTGACCCATCCAAGAGTCAATTGTAAATTTGAATCTCCACCACACAGTCCAGACTAGGCACCAGGCAACTTTCACCTATCCCCAAAATTCAGGAATATAAATGAAGCACAAAGTTTGCATCAAAGGACTGTCAGGACCTGGTTGAGGAGTCAAAGTATGGAGACCTTTTGTGACAGCTTTGGGAAGTTGTCTGTTGTTGGCAGAAGTGTGTAGCGATTAGTGATTATGTGGAGAATACAGATAACCAAAGAGCTCATTCCATGGACTATTTTCCTGTTTCATATATTAAAATATCTCTATTTCAATTAATGTTATGGAGGCAGAGGCATTATTTTCATTCAAACTTTGTAAGATGTCGTGGAGTATGTTAATTCTTGTCTCTTAAAATTAGTTGCATGATTTAAAAAAACTGGAGATATTTAAATATAATAATGAGATATTAATAAGGTTTCTAGTAGGGCTGTGCAGACATCAGAATTGGAGATTCAGTTTGAAGTTGACTCTATTGCTCTGCCAGTTTGATCTGAATTTCTGCATTGAATCTCCAAAGTGATTGAAAATATCAAATTAAATTGAACACCTCTCAGACACTTTGGAACAAATCCGGACTGTGATTTGTAGATCTGACAAGCTTTGGTTCACACACCAATGTACTTTTTCTGAATGGATTTGAAAGTCTGAATCAATTCAAAAGTCCAAATTGGATAAATTTTGTTTCCCTCCTAGTTCTGTTGGGAAAGTTACTAGATCAAGACTGATTCCCATACTCCTGGTTTCTAACCTTCACAATAGCAGGAACCTACTTGAGTGTGATATTATTGTGCATCTAAAATTCTGTGCCCATCTGCTTCAGAATCAAAGAAAGGGCAGCATGTGGAGCCCATGTTACCAGCTCCCAGTGGTCCTTCCCTTGCATATTCTCTCTCCTGAGTGTAAATGCACACCCTAAATGAAAATAAAGCTAATTTGCCACATACATTTGTTCTGCATAATTATTTCACTTCTATGATCTGTGGGAGGCATGAGGGTCTACAGCAAATGCTAAACCCCTGTCTTTAATAACTAGGACTCTTGATCGAGCAGTTCTTGTAGCATGACTACCTGCCCCCTTCCCCAACTCCTTCCAAGACTATCACCACAAACTTATGGGCTGGAAACCAGAAGTACAACACACACAGAGCTAAGCAATCTTAAGTCTTTTTTGAGCGGGGAGGGATATTTGAATTTATGGTTAACTGTCCATTGAAATTAACCCAAATCTGGCATGTTTACCTTTGGATTGTGCCTTTGCATATTTAAAAAGCAAGCAAGCAAGCTGAGATTTTTCTGGAGGTTGAATCCTGTAGTCAAGGCTGTCATCCTGCCTTTTCTGGGAATCACAACATATATAGGAATCTATAGGACTAACTTTCACTGCAACTGGATGAATGGTCTCTTACTGATCTCCCACTGGCTGAACCAAACATTCCCAAATCATAGATATTATTTATTTCATATTATGTTGACAAGGTGAATTTTCATTAGTAGTATTTTTTTTAATTGACAAGCATTTTAATTTGATCCTCTGTGCACATTCTTTTCTTATGCATTTCTCTCCCTTGGAACAAAGACAGGGTAATTAGAGTTTTCTCATCATCTGGCAGGGGAATGTAAAACAGAGAGCTGAGTCTTGGTGCGTTCTTTCCAAATACAAGATATGCGGGATAAGTCAGTACCTCTCAGACATGCTGAGATTCAAGTGAGAAGTTGGGTGCTTAGTCCACTGGGGGCCAACTTTAGGTTAACACTGACTAGGCGCAGGCCTGAGGCACCAAAGCTTAGGGGATGCCAACCCTTCTCCTCCTTCCGAATCACTCTAAAAATGCAAATCTTCACATTGGTGGGAGGTGGCGCTGTTAGTCAATATGGCCTAAGGGGACCACAGTTCCTTGAGCCGGCATTGGTCCACCCTGCCCCATAACGTTTGCCTACCCCATTTGCCCATCAGAGGAAAACAGAAGACAGCATATAAAATGAATATAACCATCTGGGTAGATTAGACCACAGATCTATCTGACCTGCCTGTCAAATAAAAGCCAGCCCTTCTGCAGGGGTGTGTGTGACAAAGCATTTCTCTATTCCACCAAAAAAATTAGTGAAATGGTAGGGAGGCACCACACAGCCTTGACTTCAGCAGGCTGGAGGAGATATCAGAAGGGGCCATGGTTCTTCAAAATCCCTAAGCCTAACCCATCGATGGGTTACTGCCTGACCTGCAACTTGAGAGTGCAGCCTTCTTCTGCTTTGGGCAGAAGACCTGCAGAAATCTGGTACGGTCTGGGAGCAAAGCCATGTGGCGCTTATTCCAGAGGGGTCCACATGCTACCTGAGGAAGGTCCCAAGGCCTGCTTAGCCCAGCTCACCTACAGGATCAGAGCTGAGCTAGCTGAAAAGACTTCCAGTGAGACATGCCAAGGTATAAAATGGGGCAGGGTGATAGTTTAATTGACTGCATGAAGGCACAAGAAGGCACAACTCTTCCTGTTTCATATATAAATAAGTCACAATAAAATCATGATCATATCTAAATAAGAGCCAGTTTGATGTAGTAGTTAAAGGCACTGGGCTAGAAACCGGGAGACTGAGTTCTAGTCCTGCTTTAGGCACAAAGACAGCTGGGTGACTTTGGGCCAGTTTTATTCTCTCAGCCCTAGGAAGAGGAAAATGGCAAATCACTTCTGAAATTGTTGCAAGAAAACTGCATGGACTTGTGCAGGCAGTCGCCAGGAGTTGAGACTAATTTGAACACACACAGATACAGACACACAGACACACACACAGACACACACACACGACAAACCCATCCTATCAAAGCACATAGATACACATACAAACATATATACCAAACCCATCCAATTTAATCTGGCTTTTATCCTGGATAGATATATGAAATGACTATTGGACTTTCAGGGTAGATCTACCCAGTCTCCATTTTCGTTTCCCAGACCTTCAGTAACCAATTCACTTCAGCCCACTGCTGCCATGCTGGAAATGCCAAGATGACTGGATGAGCTGAGCTGCACTCTCTCCCGAGAGCCCACAGGCATGTCCAGGAACAGCCTTAGGCCAGCATATCATCCCCTGCATTTGTCCTCACTTCCTATGTGAATTGGTGCCAGGGTTGGCTCAGTTTTAAAACCTTGGTGAAAGTGGCCTCGAGCCACACCACCGTAGCCGCAACAGGACGAGGGAAGAGCCAAGGAGCTGGATGCAGAACGACGGCGGGTTCCTGCCAAAGGAGAACTTCTTACCCCAACAGCTCATTACTGTGCAGAACTGTCATCATGGCAGTTCCTCCTGTGCTGCAGCTGAACCAGAAGTGAATCAGTTCAGCTGTCACAGAGTGACCATGAGGTTGAAACACAATCTGGAAACCATAAAGTGCCTTTAGGAAGACCTACAAAACTGTAGCTATGGTAGGATAGCACAGAGCTGTTTCTCATGTTGGCAGGTTCCTTGCCCTAAACAGCAACTATGGAAGTTCTTGGGAGCTTCCCATGCATTTTTGATCAAGCAAGCCAAAGGCCTGGAAATGTGGTCTCATGCTGACCTAACAAGCTCTGCGTGTTGTTTTCTTAAGTGGTTTCTGTGTCAGTGGTTTTTTTTTTAAAATAATGGAAGAATCAATACTGGGGAAGAGGAAGAGGTGGGAGATAAAGGTGTGCATGTGTGTGTGCGTGCAGGAGAAATGGAGAGAAAGATGAGAGCAGAGGGCCAGAGAAAAGAACAAGTGAGAAAGGAAGTCAATTGGAACCTTTTTTATAGGGAGGGCAGTATTGTCCCAAATGCAATTGCTAATCAGATGACAAGGAAAAGAGTGCAGTAATTGCAGTGATTACCACATGGATACACCAAAGGATAGTATTGTAAGTGTGGGAAAAACAGATATGGGAAAGGTCACGTGTAATTTTACCACTTAGAGCCCTGCCAGCTCAAATTACTACTCCATCAGGTCTTTTCCTCTATCTTTTTGGCTGTTCATTTATGTGGTTCTTCACTTCTGTAAAGAAGCATTGATGATAAGATGAACGATGTGACTGTAGCTTCACACCTTTGGAGGCATGCAGTGGAAAAGGGGCTTTAAAGATACAGGTCCCTAATAAGGACTGTAACAGCAACTATGTAGGACAGACAGGCAGAAGACTAGCAAAGCGTATCCATGAACATCAACTAACAGAAGACACAATGAAAACTCCTTAATCTCAAAACACATGGACAGACTCAACCATAGTTTCAATTGGGAAACTGTGAGCATCCTAGACCAAGCCAAATCCAAAAACACTAGGGAATTCCTGGAAACTTGGCAGTCAGACATGTCAGCCATCAATAGACACAGAGATAAACCACATTTACACACCATTCAAAAGAGACAATAAGAAAGCTAAGAAGGAAACAAGATCAGAGCACATCCTCTCCAGCAGCCAACACCCAGATAAGCAGGATTAACACCAGACAAGCAATCAAACAGAAAACAATACTCTAATCAAGGAACTACCAAGGACAAAACCACACCCCCACCAACACTGGCAGGGCAAGCTACTGTATATAAATGGGGGGCAAACCCCACACTAGCAGTGATGATGTTACCTAGCAGGTAATGAAATGTCTGAAATTAAACTACTAAACTCAGAGAGCACTAAGGACTCCACAAGTCCCTAATTTCCTATCCAGAGATCACTTCCCCTTACAGCAAAGAGCTTGAGTGAGGACAACCAGATGTGGGCTGTAATCCTCCAGGTGGCCAATAGATGGCAGCAAAGGCCCTCTAGGGCAATGTTCCTCAACCGTGGCAACTTTAAGATGTGTGGACTTCAACTCCCAGAATTCCCCAGCCAGCATTGCTGTCATATTGACCATGATCTTGTAAACTGATTCACTTTGGGCTGTCTTTGTCCTTCACAAAGGGGCCCAGGGAGGCAACTTTCATCACCTTGACTCTGACATTCCTGTTCTACTTCATGTAGCAGAACCTGCTTTGCACAGCAGATTCAGTGAAGCCCAGCACTGACATTTATGACTACAGTTGCTGTCTGTCTCAACTTTGAAACCAGACTTGCTGAATATTACCCTGCCTGGGATGAGATCATTATTGAGTCATGGGAACTCATCACTGTCAAGATCAGGTACACTTTAGAATGCCACTCAAAAGCATATCTCAGAGTTCACGACCAGTTTTGTTTTATGATGGTATTACAGACTAAGGTCACTTACTTGTTTGCCAAGGAGGATGAACAAGCTCCCTCAGGGAGGAAAGTCTCCTATTGAAAGTATTTAATAGTCCTGAAAAAAAGATTCCATCCTGGATCTGTAATGGGTTTACCTAGGTTAAAAAATTCCCATGATCTCCCTTCATGATATGTTGCCATGGCTGTAAAAAGATACTGTTTTGGCATGACAAATTTAAAGGATGAATATTTTCATGTACTGTAGCTATCAGACCTCAATATTGCCATTACTTAAGATTTACAGTGTGCATACACAGCTATCCATTTTGGGGACTTCCTGTTGGGCTTACCACTATTCCTTGAGTCTTCCCCAGGTATGTACCAGCTGCATTAGCCCACCTGCACCTTTGTTGAGATCAAATTTACCAGTATCTTGGAGGAGTAGCCAGTGGTGGCTTTGTCAAGAAATTATTTGCTGACTTTGTCCTCGACTGGCTCTCTAACCTAGGCCTTTGGTAGAAATGGCTGATTTGTCCACAAGTACCCTCAAGTGTATTGGTGTTATTCTCCATGCCAGATGGGGTTTTGCATTTCCCCCTTAGGTTCAAGCCTCTCAGCTGTTGTTCATAGTTCAAGAACTTATCTTGCCTCTGGGGTTTCTGCATATAACATTCAGCAGTTGCCAGATCTTATAGCAGCTACAACTAACATATTTCTGTTCACAGCCTCAATTTTCCCAGGCACCTCATCAGCTCCTATTTTACCGTCTTGATCTCCTGTACGTGCCAAGTGAGCAAGTACCCCATCCTAATTTCTGATATCAGCACCTAATGATGTGGAGGATTTGCATAAATTCTGCTCAAACAAGGTTATACAAGTTTTATAGCAGCAAGAAAACCTTCCACAAATCAGTTTTATGCAAGGCAGTAAACTCATTATTTGACATTTGCAAAGTCCAATCGATTGAATGCAGGGTCAAATTTGTTGCGGGCTGACTTCTTTCTTATGTCATTGTAGTCTTAAGGGTTAGGTCTTATGCAACACTATTTCTGCCCATCACCTGCCTATAAATGCTTTTCACCTGTTTTTCATAATCCAATGATGAAATTTTCCTCAAAGTCTTTTGGAATTTCTTTCTTCCTATTTTTGCACTTGTGCTTTTGTTGTCACTTTTGATTATCCTTACCTCATTGCCGCCAAAACTATTTGAACAATAGGAACACCTCATTTCTGGTTGCTGTTTTTTGATTATGTCTCTCTCTCTCTCCCTCCGGAATAGCTGTTTCTACAGATTTGTGTGATGCCTCCCCTTATGATGTTTAGCAAAGTGGTTAAGACTATGCTTTTTTAATAGAGCATCTAATGTTTAAGATTATTCCAGTTGAAGGATGCTGGGGAGTTATGATTTTAAGAGTTGACATTTTGATTGGAATTTTGTAAATTTCTAGGAGTCTTATTAGAGTGTGTTATCTATAAGAACAGAAATAAAGTTGGGGGTGATTTGTGATAATTGCATTGGCTTGGAGGACCCGTGAACTGTCTGCCCTTAGGACCAATCCCCATTACCTTCAGTTCCATCATGTTAAGATGAAATTGTGACCAACTGTTATTTTTTCACCAAAAGTATCTCCTGCTGCCATTTCTTCTGACAATCTTTCCAGGTCTATGGAATAAGTACTCAGTATCCCAGCTGTCTGGTGGGCACTGGACTTTTATAAGGTCATACAAAGATATTTCACAAAATTCCTTTTTCTCAGTGCAGAATGACAATCTTGTTATAGGGTTCTGTCAGATGTGTGTGTGTTATATTAGGAGCTCGAGTTCCTCAGAGAAAGATGGCCAATTATGTCAACAAGAAGCACTCACCTACAAGCCTGAGAAGTGAAAAGCCCCTCTAGATAGACCAGGCCAAGAAATCAACTCTACAGGAAGACCAACAGTACTTTTATTGAGATTGGCTATAATAACAGAATCTTGCAAATCTGTGCTGTGCCTCCTCCACTTTCTCCCTATGAATTAGGGAGGTGCCTGTCAGAGCCATATACAAATGCTATCTGACTGTTGTGGACTTAAGATGTATTTTTCCCCTTGTTGCTTTGATAGCTCACATATCTCCATCAAGATCATTTTCCTTACTCTCTACAATATCCATTAAGCTATGGGAAAGGTGAAGAAAAGAAGTGTTGGATCTAAACAGCAGTGAGTATAAGAATGGACTGCAGTTTCATGTTGACAGAGGACAATCAAGGGCTTAAAGCACCTTCCTTCTAGTATGCAATAAAAGTACCGATGTAGCCATGCTGTGCCAAGCGTCTGGGTGGCTTTTGCCAAGTTTGAATCCAGAAGCCTGATAAAATGGGTAGGTCAGATTACATACCTATTCTACCACTTGCAACACCTACCAGCAACAACCAAGTGTCATTCCATGTGAGCAGAATCTACTTCTATGAGGAGTTTCCTTGTAGGATCTTTGCAAACTGTTTGACTTGTCCAGCTACAGTTGCCCCAAAATACGGAACGGATGTTGGAGAGTTGGCCAATACATTGTCTGACAGGGTTATTTCATGCTGTCTTATATTGATGTGCATCTAGCCCATCAGGTACTAGCAAGCTTGTTAGTCACTCATGGGTGTGATACACAATGATCATAAAGAAGGAAAAGCAGGTTACTTATTTGTAATTGCAGTTCTATGAATGGTCATCTATGCATTCAAACTATCTTCCTACCTGCCAGGTGCTTAGGTAGTGAATGTTCCAATTATTCAAGGATTGCTGTGGCAGCCTTGGGGACTGAGAATAGTAGGGAGAGCCACAGCAGTGTGGGGTTAGTCATTGGCCAATAGGGGCCGAATTGGAGGATAATTCCATGCTGGCTGAGAGAAGACATTTTTCACTTGCTTCAAGAAGGGAACCATCCTTGGGTCCTGGAAGGTTCCAAATGCTGTGGAGCAGTCATGAGAGGGCATTCCTTGACTGAACTTTTGGTGACAGGCATGGATCAAGGAAGGGAATGAACCACCCTTTAGATCCTGGATGATATTATTCAAATATGAGGATGCTGGGAGTTTTTCTGAGCTCTTACTTGCAGGGTACTGAGAAAGGCAACATTTCAATGCTTATCACATATCCTTTATAAATTAAATTCAAGCTGTTGCCCTTTGACTGCAAGTTCTATCTTCAGTCTTCCTGCTTGGGCAGGGAGGCAAATTGTTATTCCTCAGCTTGGCAAAACATCTGGTGGTTTAAAAGAGAAACC
Organism: Python bivittatus; assembly: GCF_059951505.1. Lineage (NCBI taxonomy): Eukaryota > Metazoa > Chordata > Lepidosauria > Squamata > Pythonidae > Python > Python bivittatus. Next base: position 8,664,786 of record NW_028277030.1, read on the forward strand.
ATTCTTTTGTTCAAAGCAAAAACAGTGAATAATTATGGCCTCTCCCAAATGAAAAGCTTTTAATGAAGCTTGTTCTTTTTGGAGAAGTTATTTGCAATACGATCTCAGTGACTCCATCAGGAGCTTAAGGCCTAATGGGCATTGTGAGAACTCACTGTTTGTCACCCGATTATGTAAACTGGCAGAACCCTGGCTTGAAAATCTATTAGTCAGTGGGCAGATTCTGTGTGCCTGGTGGTTATGGTCCAGCTTGGCAGACAGTCCTCTCGGGCAATGTCAGAATGGCAAAATTAGTTTTTTCTTTTAGTGCCAGCCTAAGAATGTGCAAGGAAAATACATTGGCTAAGGACAAAGGCCCTGAAAAGTTTACTGGATTTTAGGGGGTGGGAACAGAAGCAAGGAGGTGACATTTTCTGATAATCATAAAGTACCAACAGGATGTGGAAAACTTTTGAAGTTCTATGATCCACAGGGAAAGGAAGGAAAGAGAAAGAAGAACCCGCACCTATTTCTCTTAGCACTGTTTTCCTAGGGCTTTTATATCATTTCAGGTGATACATGCATTTTAGTTGAGTTAGGGTTGTACCTTGGCAGCCAGAGCTATTCATATTTCCATTCTTTTGTTACAGTAAATACTATTAACACATAAAAGATGAAAGAATGAACAAAGGGCTAGTGATGTGGTATAAGCTGAAATTTGTTGTCCCTTTTGTTTCAGAGTTTACTTTCTTATTGCAGAATGGCAAAGGGCACTGCTGTGGATATACCTTTGCATACCGTTGCTCTTATGTTACCTTTCTGTCACTCTTCCAAATGCCCACGCTTCCTGGTCTGAATGCCCGCACCCGATGCCTGGAATTCCCTTGTTGTTGCTTCCTTAAGTCAAGGAAGTCAAGGATGCTGCAGCTGGAGAGGGAATACTCACATTCCTTCCCACTGAAGCTAAGATAACTAGAAATTTCACTGAATTTTTCCTTGTCCTTTGGCAAAGACAATTGAGGCCCCGTTTCTTCCTTTTCCTTGTTCCATCTGGGTTTGTTTTCTCTGATGTCTCTGTTCTTTTGTTTTGAGTTCTTTTTGTGTTTTTGTATTATTCTTTGTTTTGAAATATTTTTAACCATTTGTAAACCACCCAGAGTTGCTGGGAGCTGGGCAGAATATACATTTAATAAATTATTATTGTTGTTGTTGTTTGCACACTGAGCCAGATGTTTAGACTGGATTTGGTGTTTTTGTCCACCTATCAAGTCCTTCTCAAGGACCTGGGATAGGCAGATGATGATGATGATGATGATGATGATGATGAAAAAAAGCTCTTTTCTTTCACATTGGATGAGAGAGTGGAGAGAAATGCAGGAGTAATTGTGGCGTATTGTTGATTTAAACTTCTCTGATTGCCATAAGATAAATGCAGGACAGAGAGAAGTTCCAAAAGGTGTACTTCTTGGAGTTTCAGAAGAAATTTGAACTGTTTCCGGGATCCTTGCTGGTACATTTCTTCCCCCAAGAGAAATAATCCTCCTCAAGAAAAACAGCCTGAGCTGGTGATCACTTTCTGTTTTGTAAAGAACTTCAAGACCAAATTTATTTAGTAGAAATAAATGGCATGAGAAATGTAAAACAGAAATAGGAAAACTGGTATCCCTTGTTCATTTGGATTTCAGTACTTTAGAAGTCCAAAACACTAGAAGACCATTGGATTGCCTACCTCTGCTGAACAATCAAAATTAGTGTCTATGTATACACACTACAAGAATATGACATTTCCTCTTCATAAACTTCAGCAAAGTGCATATGCCTGTGATGAATAGAAAGGTGTGCTTCCTTTTTGTAAGGAGATGCTAGAATGTAAAAATATGTTTTCCTTAAGATTGATGCATGATCACCTTGCAATTTCACTCAATTTTTTGTGAGGCATACTATTTCAGATTGCAATTTAAGTTTCTACTTATAAGTGATATAAATGGTTTCTTAGCACTGTGCTTTAACCTAAAGAAGAGGAGAGCGGGCACGTACGATGCAGCATTTTCAGTCAAATTCTGTTGGAGGGAGTGACCTTCTGTCTGAATTATTTGGATCTCCTGTAGGTAATGTAAAATGTTAGGCAGGCAAGTTTTATAAAGTTTTGTGCTTTGATCAGCGACAAGACTGTTTCCCACTGACAGTAAATAAAGTCAGAAAAAAAAGTCTTCAGTTTATTTAACTGCCTTTGTTGGTGAGAGGAGCCAAGTGACTCCTTCACAATAAACCAGATTCCTTCACAATCAAGCCTCACCATGATGTATAGAGACCAAACAGGTATAAAATATGCACATTCCTATCTCTCATTCCTTCTGTCTTCACTGTAGCACAATGTAAAAATAGAAGGAGGATTAAAAATAGTCAGGTATTATTTCTTTACTTTTCTTTTAAAATATGAGATTTTCATAGACATCATCTTTGCGCATCACCTCCCTGATGACCTGCTCTTTATCAACAGGCCAATAGATTCAACCCCTGATGAAGAGCCCCTCCTTTCCCAAAAGGGTATTACAGAAACTAAAGCCCAGGAAAAGCTCAAGAGTGTTGCATTTATTCTATCTTGTCGATCTGCTCATCAACTGATTACTGTGCAACAACCGTTTTTTTTTGTCTCCACTGAACAGGAATCATACTTTTCCATTCTCCTGCAGTCTTATTTATATTTGAGTTCAAATTTTTAAAATTGTTTTTTTATATTTGTTTTAACCGGTTGTTTTATTGTATGGCACTGAAAGTCACGCCTGTGAGATGGCTTTAAAATTTGATAAAAACATACATACATACATATATGCGTACTCTTGGATATTTCAATGCCATCTTCCTGTTATAGCTGCAAAGACAACTTTCTCAAGTCTTCTTTTGGATCATTTCACTTGCCCAGTTTGGTGACTACTTTCTAACTGGTGTCATGTCACATGCTTATAATTCCTCTCTGTCTGATCAGAAGACATCCATATTCCTTTGAATGCCTAAGTTCTTGTTCTGGATCAGAGTCACAATGGCTTATGAAAGCCAGCATGATCTGAGCCTTCCAGGCTGGCTTTATTGATACTGCTTTTAAGAAACAATAAGCATATACAGCTGTAAAGCATAGAAAATGCAATTAATTTCAATTTATGTATATAGATACACATACTTTCTCTCTCTTTAATGCCCATGGCTAACTATTTTGCTATGGCAGAATTTAGTTTTCATTTCTGAATTTCTTGTAAATGCTGTTCCATTAAGCTTTCCTTTCTCCTCCTCCTATTCCTTCCCCCATTTCAAACTTCAGAGAATAAGTGGAAGCATTATTTCTTGGAAAGGAGATATGGAACTTAAGTAGCTGATATAAGCCCCTTCATGGATCACTGCCTTGTCGTGGCGAAGGGGCTTGCGTAACTCAGTGAAGCCATGAGCTATACCATGCAGGGCCACCCAAGATGGACAGGTCATGACAGAGAGTTCTGACAAAATGTGGTCCACTGGAGAAGGAAATGGCAACCCACTCCAGTATCCTTGCCAAGAAAACCCCATGGACAATGTTAAAAGGCTAAAAGATATGACACCAGAAGATGAGCCCCTCAGGTCGGAAGGTGTCCAATATGCTACTGGGGAAGAGCGGAGGGCATTTCCAAGTAGCTCCAGAAAGAGTGAAGCGGCTGGGCCAAAGCCGAAAGGATGTTCAGCTGTGGATGTATCTGGAAGCGAAAAGAAGGTCTGATGCTGTAAAGAACAATGTTGTATAGGTACCTGGAATGTAAGATCTATGAACCAAGGCAAGCTGGATGTGGTCAAACATGAGATGACAAGATTGAACGTCGACATCTTGGGAATCAGCGAATTGAAATGGACGGGAATGGGTGAATTTAATTCAGGTGACCATTATATCTACTACTGTGGCCAAGAAACCCTTAGAAGAAATGGAGTTGCACTCATAGTCAATAAGAGAGTGGGAAAGGCAGTAATGGGGTACAACCTCAAAAACGACAGAATGATCTCAGTGCGTATCCAAGGCAAACCATTCAACTTCACAGTAATCCAAGTCTATGCCCCAACCACTGATGCCGAAGAAGCTGAAGTTGACCCATTCTATGAAGACCTACAACACCTTCTAGAACTAGCACCAAAAAAAGATGTCCTTTTCATCATAGGGGATTGGAATGCTAAAGTAGGAAGTCAAGGAGTAATCGGAATAACAGGCAAGTTTGGCCTTGGAGCACAAAATGAAGCAGGGCAAAGGCTAATAGAGTTCTGTCAAGAGAACAAGCTGGTCATAGCAAACACTCTTTTCCAACAACACAAGAGATGACTCTACACATGGACATCACCAGATGGTCAATATCGAAACCAGATTGATTACATACTTTGCAGCCAAAGATGGAGAAGCTCTATACAGACAGCAAAAACAAGACCAGGAGCTGACTGTGGCTCAGATCATGAGCTTCTTACTGCAAAATTTAGGCTTAAATTGAAGGTCGTAGGGAAAACCACTAGACCACTCAGGTATGACTTAGATCATATTCCTTGTGAGTACACAGTGAAGGTGATGAATAGATTTAGAGGATTAGATTTGGTAGACAGAGTGCCTGAAGAACTATGGATGGAGGTCTGTAACATTGTACAGGAGGCAGCAACTAAAACCATCCCAAGGAAAAAGAAATGCAAGAAAGCAAAATGGCTGTCTGATGAGGCATTACAAATAGCTGTGGAAAGAAGGAATGTGAAAAGCAAGGGTGAAAGGGAAAGATATAAGCAACTGAATACAGATTTCCAGAGAATACCAAGGAGAGATAAGAAGGCCTTCTTAAATGAACAATGCAAAGAAATTGAGGAAAACAATAGAATGGGGAAGACTAGAGATCTCTTCAAGAAAATTGGAGATATCAAAGGAATGTTTAGTGCAAAGATGGGCATGATAAAGGACAAAAAAGGCAGGGACCTAACAGAAGCAGAAGAGGTTAAGAAGAGGTGGCAAGAATACACAGAAGAACTATACAAGAAAGATCTTAATGTCCCTGATGTCCATGCTGGTGTGGTCACTGACCTTGAGCCAGACATCCTAGAGAGTGAAGTCAAGTGGGCCTTAGGAAGCATTGCTAACAACAAAGCTAGTGGAGATGACAGTATTCCAGCTGAGTTATTTAAAATACTAAAAGATGATGCTGTTAAAGTGCTGCACTCAATATGCCAGCAAGTTTGGAAAACGCAACAGTGGCCATGGGATTGGAAAAGGTCAGTTTACGTTCCAATTCCAAAGAAGGACAATGCCAAAGAATGCTCAAACTATTGCACAATTGCACTCATTTCACATGCTAGCAAGGTTATGCTCAAAATCCTACAAGCTAGGCTTCAGCAGTACGTGAACCGAGAACTACTGGATGTACAAGCTGGGTTTTGAAGAGGCAGAGGAACTAGAGATCAAATTGCTAACATTCTCTGGATCATGGAGAAAGCACGAGAGTTCCAGAAAAACATCTACTTCTGCTTCATTGACTATGCAAAAGCCTTCGATTGTGTGGATCACAACAAACTGTGGCAAATTCTTAAAGAGATGGGGGTACCAGACCATCTTACCTGTCTCCTGAGAAATCTGTATGCGGGCCAAGAAGCAACAGTTAGAACCAGTCACAGAACAACCGATTGGTTCAAAATAGGGAAAGGAGTACGACAAGGCTGTATACTGTCACCCTGCTTATTTAACCTATATGCAGAGTACATCATGAGAAATGCCAGGTTGGAAGAATCACAAGCCGGAATTAAGATTGCAGGGAGAATCATCAATAACCTCAGATATGCAGACGATACCACCCTAATGGCAGAAAGTGAAGAAGAACTAAAGAGCCTCTTGATGAGGGTGAAAGAGGACAGCGCGGAAGCTGGCTTGAAACTCAACATTAAAAAAACTAAGATCATGGCATCTGGACCCATCAATTCCTGGCAAATAGAAGGGGTAGAAATGGAAGCAGTAACAGACTTCATTTATTTGGGCTCCAAGATCACCGCAGACGGAGACTGTAGCCATGAAATTAAAAGATGCTTGCTCCTTGGGAGGAAAGCTATGGCGAACCTAGATAGCATATTAAAAAGCAGAGACATCACCTTGCTGACAAAGATCCGCATAGTCAAAGCTATGGTTTTTCCAGTAGTAATGTTTGGCTGTGAGAGCTGGACCATAAAGAAGGCTGAGCGCCGAAGAATTGATGCCTTTGAACTGTGGTGCTGGAGAAGACTCTTAAGAGTCCCCTGGACTGCTAGGAGGTCAAACCAGTCAATCTTAAAGGAAATCAACCCTGATTGCTCATTGGAAGGACTGATAATGAAGCTCAAGCTCAGATACTTTGGTCACCTAATGCGAAGAGAGGACTCTTTGGAAAAGACCCTGATGCTGGGAAAGATTGAAGGCAAAAGGAGAAGAGGACGGCAGAGGATGAGATGGTTAGATAGCATCACTGAAGCAATGAGCATGAAACTGAGCAAACTCAGGGAGGCAGTGAAGGACCGGAAGGCCTGGCACAATATGGTTCATGGGGTCACGAAGAGTCGGACACGACTTAACGACTGAACAACAACAACAACATAACCCTCCTTAAGAATCTTCTGGGTCCTGAATGTGAAAGAAGCTTCAGTAAAGACATTAATTTCAGGTGGTGGGAATGGGGTGGGGGGTTCTTTGGAAAAGACAACATATCGAACATATGTTACACCAGATGTGTGCAGCTGTGACTAAGACTGCCTCATGGCAAAGTTGGGCTGTGATGGCCTTTGCCCACATGATGCATCCTACATCATACGAGCCATGAAACCAGCCTCAGTTTGTTTCATTCCTGCATAACCAACTCACTATTTCAGATAACTCACCCATTTTGGAAGCTAATTAAAAGAGATGTGGAAAACCAGGGTTGCTTACCCCAGTCTACTTTACTTAAATTTATTTTAAATAAATATATGTATTTATTAAATTTAATAACATAAATCTCTGGCTGCAATTGATACAGCAGCAAATGTTACCCAGGAAGCACTAGGCACCGGAACAGATGCTGAAAGGGCAGATATTCACAGGTCATTTGTGGGACTTCTCAGGTAGAATGCCTTCTGGAATGAGAACTAGAATCCATACTGGAGATGAGTTTGGATAGAAGGCAGCTATGATGAAGTTTTACTGGGATACAGTTTTGGGAAATGGGACTTACTAGCAAAGGGATGGGCAATCCTTTCTGCATTGTCTGTCAGTGGTAGGTAGGTTTGAACCAGGCGGTGAGAAGGGGCAGAGCAGATGAGTAGGACCACCCATTCTTTTTAGTCTCTCCTCATTTTTTCCTCTTTCCCTTTCTCCTCCAGCTTTGTTCTCTCTCTGTCCCTGAAGAGCAGAATGTCAGAGACAGACAGTTCTGAACTGATCACTTGCAAAGAGTTTTTGAAAATAGGCTGAGGACCTCTTGAAATTAAGTCATGGGCCATAGTTTGCCCATCCCCACTTTAGCAGCAGGATGCAGTTGTCAAATCACAAATATACATTACAGTACTGAATTCAAGCTGCATTGACCTAAGTTGCCCATGAGAAAATATATTGTAGTCAGATTGGGGGAGTTATAGGCAGAGTGTTACAGTCTACCGTAGACTTCCCACAGAAGCCGACAGAATACTAAACTCCCCATTCTCCTCTTATTTTCAATTTATTTATTTACTCCGTTTTGTTTAGGGGCTTCTTTAAATAGTGACAACAGAATATAGAAGTAGGTGGCTATGTTCACCTAACACACTTGATTATATCAGGTCAAAATCTTATAGATGCATTCACACAGTATGCTTAGCTTGGCGACTTTGATTAGTTCTGTTGTTTAAGGTATTGTGTGAACTCAGCCTCCTTGGTTACTTAGTTAATTAGTTACAGTCCTGTAAGATGTGTGTGTGCATGTGTATGTGTGTGTGTATGTATTTTTTTCTAGGCATATATGATCTATTTCTTTATTTTATTGTTGCCTAGAGTCAGTTAGGGAAGAGAAGAAGAGGAGAGAAGAATAGGATGACTAGCAGCAAGGTGGATGGATTCAGTTACAATGGCAATGATTGCACCATTGGGAGTCCTGAAAGACCAGGTTAGTGATAAATCATCATGAAGAAAATCTATTGATGTGGTCACTACAAGTCAAAAACAACTTGATGACACATAATCAGAGTCACTTGGAATCAGGTGTTCTTTAAATGTATGTAAAATAAATAAATGAATAAATAATGGTTCAATGTATTGTATAAACTAAGAGAAATGAGTGAATTCAGTAACTGAATTTAGCATGTTATGTAAGCTCCGCCCATAGGAAAGGATAACTTGGAGGGAAGAAAGAAAGGGGAAAAGAGAGCTGGAATAGGAAAAGGTCAGCTAATTCTAAAAAAATCATTAAGTTGTCCATAACAACAATAAAAATGAATGAATGAATGAATGAATGAATAAATAAATAAAAAATAAATTCATAAATAAAATATGTAGCTACCATTCTGGGAAAGGCTAAGCACCACGAGTCCTTCAAGGTAGGAGCAAAACATAGTATGTGAAGTTTTCTACATGTAATAGTTGCTAGATGACTACTTCACCAAGGTGAAAGCTCAGAACAGGTTGGTTAAAATTATGACTGCTATAAGCTCAAACTGTTACTGGGCCCTGAAGAGAATTGACTTTCAAAATAAGTAATTAGAACTTTTTGTCACAGAAAGAAATACCCTGCTTGGTGAAAAAAAGTAAAATTCTTGAATGTTATAAATGGAATAGAGGAATCAAGAAGCAGCTGAATTAGGCCATTTAATATACCAAAGACAAAAGGCATTACAGATGGCCACTACTGCTGATCCAGTAGCATGCTTCCCTTGGATTTTTGGGTCAACATCGTTGGCAGCAGCCACGTGCTAGAAAAATTGAGAAGGCTGAGAATCTTTCCACAGAAATTGACCTCAGTGGAACCCAGCCCTGGCTATGGTTAGAGAACAAGTTGCCAGGGCAGTAATTTTTTGTCCCGAGTCTCTTCCCTCTTCCCTGCATTTTGTGACCAGCAGTTCAATGTAAATCAAGGGCAAGAGCAAGACCAGCTTCATGAGGAGAAAGTTAACGCCAGGGTTGCTAGGCCATTCTGATGACATTATAAACAACTAATGAAGAAAAATTCTGAAGAAGCAGAACAGCTATCGAAATAACAAGGCATCTCTTGTTAGTTCTAGTATAGCGTTCGGTACTGTTTTAGATACCTAGTTCTGTTAACATCTTTCTGCTCTGCTACCTAGGAATATTGAAAACTCATGTGGGCACATGACCTGAGTGAGGAAAAGTGATTCTTCCCCATTTTCAATTATGCTTTCATTTAAATGAAGGCAATTTAAAAATAGCGTTGCAACTTAAGGTGCTTCCAGACTGGTCATTTATTATTAAACAATGGTATGTGTGTGTCTGTGCAACTGTGTTTATGTTTCCAGTTGATTTCTAACTCTCCTTTGCTCTGTTGTAGCTTCTGTCCTTTTTCCTACCACAGGAAATCCATTTAGGAAAGAACCTGAAATAGCTGCACAATATCTTGTGACTGACAGAGCTAGGAAACATCTATCTGAAAGCAACCTGAATCTTACATCAATAAAATAAGAAAAATCAATCAACCAAAAGAAGACAGAACAAGCTAGATGGATCAGTTCAGGGATCTACAACTTCTTCCAGGCCAAAGTCTAAACTTGGCCTTGTAGTCGGCTGCCTCCTAAAAATTAGTGGGTGGCAAGACAAAAATGAAAATTGATTTCATTTACATTGAATTAAATTTAAGCTAATATGATTAGTATCCAGTCATGTATTTACCAATTTTCCCCTTCCATCAGATTAAAAAGGATAATTTAGTAACAGATTTTGGAGGTCTCTGGGGGTTACAACCGAGCCTTTTTGGAAGGTTGCACCAGATTTCTGCATTCAACTTGTGCATCTCACCCTAATTCAGTTATGACTTTCTTCTTTTTCTCCTTGAAGATTCTATGCTAGAAAAAACATTTGCCAGATATAGTAGTTAAATGGGGAACTTCAAAGGATCAAAGATTCATGTTGCATAAACCTCACTACCAGTGTATAGAAAGGTGTTCATGTATGCTTGTTTATGTAAAAAGTATTCATGTCTGAGAAAGACAGTGAGCAGGCAAGAATAGGGCATGGAGTTGGAAGAAGAATTGCTTAAGCAAACAAGTAGAAAACAGCTATTTTCTCTGGTGCCTCTGAGTCTGTCAAAGTCAAGAACAAATGACAGAACTACTCAAAGATTCCGTATTTGTGTTAATCACAGTCTTATTGTAACAACAGAAAATATCCATCTGTTAACACTCCCTACCTCTAATACGCACTCCTTAAAAGCCATCTGGACTTATGCCTAGGTGTTTGTTAGGATTCCCAAAAATAAATTAACAGTGCTTATTATATTCTTGTGGCCACTAAGAACATTGTTGTGATCTTTTTAGCTGAAGGTTAAATGCTTCTTACTTTTTGACTGAAAAAAAAATTAAATTAACAAATACTCTATTGATTGTTTGATTTTTCTCAGTTCTGAATGCGCACTGCCAGAATATCGGGGGCGTCCCACTTATCTGTTTGTCAAGGCAGTGCCAGATGTGGTGTTCCACTACTGTATGGAGACATCTATTTCATCGGAACACCCTTCTGTGTTATAGTATTGCATTGTTAATGCATCTGAATAGTTTCATTCCAAGAATGGCACTTAAATTGAAGTATTCCTTTTCATCTTTTTGACAGGAATTCTTTGTGAAAATGCAGAAGAGATGCTGCAGTAGTTAGAGTTAATATTAAGTGGTGAATACCTACCAATAAAGACTTAATTAAAGACACAATAGCTGTAGGTCATTACTGTAATTACACCATTGACTATGTTATTGTACTTGGTTGTAGTATGAGATTATCTCCCTGCTGAATTTGAATTTGATTAAGGCAGCTCATCAAACTGCATATTTCAATTTACTTAAGGTCTAAATACATATTTTCTGCAGCAATATCCTTTTCTGATATATAGATTATGGTTGAAAGCATAATCCATCACAAATTTGCATTGGACTTCCCCTGGAGTAAACTGATTTGTGGAGGTGGAATGACTGTTTTTAGCCCTTGATGTGCTACTGAATTGTTCATGAATATATTCCAGAAGTCAGAAAGAAAGGCACAAAAACAAATTGCCCTCCCATTTCATTTTGAACCAATCTTTCACAGCCATGTTATTTATTGTGAATGTGAAGAATATCTGTATTGTGCTTTCAGTAAAAATATTTGTAAACATATTTAAAGCAATACATGTGCATTGTTTAGAAGGGAAACATTCAGACAATGAGGCCTTTATACGTATGTAAAACAGCCAAATTTATACGCCACTGAAGGACAAATTTACAGAGGAGACTGGATGAGCTAGCTAATAGTTTACATTAACGTATTTTCCATACAGTTTCTCTGATAGCTACATTATTCATTCGTTTATGATGTTAACGCGCTGCCATAATCTAAATGGTTAAGGTTAGTCCAGCAGTTTACATCTATGATAAGAGAGCCCTATTGGACTGAAGCTGTAGCTTCCCTTCCACATACATGTATGAGAATGTGTGTGCATGTGTGTATTGCTTCAATCTATATATGTATACCTGAGGCCTTCTGTATATACCTGAGGCCCTCCAAAATTCTGAGTCAACAGGAACAGTGGCTGGGAATTTGGGGAGCTGAAAGGTACAATGGAGGGTACAATGATAAAGAAGAGTAATCTAGTACTTCTTTGCAATCCAAGTCTGGCACTGCATTCTTAGATTACGGGGCTGTACATGGGGCTGCCCTTGAAGGTCACCTGGAAGCTTCAGCTGGTCCAGAATGCAGTGGTGCGGGCAGGGATGGGCCTGCCTCAGTATTGCAAGCTGCACTGGTTGCCAGTTTGCTTCCGGGTGTGAGTCAAGATGCTGGTTGCTACTTATTTGCCGTACATGGCGTAGGGCCTGGTTACTTGAGGGACCTCCTGTCCTGTATCTGCTCGACTGGTTTGATCTGGCAGGGTTGGTGCACTCCAGGTTAGGTCGATTAAACAATGCCACCTATCAGGACCTTGGAGGTGCGCCTTCTCTGTAGCGGCACCTGCCCTCTGGAATGAGGTTCCCCCTAAATTTCAAATGGCTCCTGGTATTTCAAAGGACCTTAAAGACCTGGCTCTTTGCCCAGACCTTTGGAGAGGACAACTGATACCTCTTTCTTCCTTTCTGTTCCCTCTGGGTTTATTTCTTTGCCATCATTCTTTCGTCTTGTCCTGTTTTTGTGTTTTTGTCTTGTTCTTTGTTTTTAAATGTTTTATCCGTTGTAAACCACCCAGAGTCACTGGGAGTCAGGCAGCATATAAATTTAATAAAATATTATTATTAGTAGAATTATGCTATCAGAGCCTCATTAGGGTCTCACTTCTAAGTCAGAGCTGAGTGCTTCTCTTTCCTGGTTCCTATAAAAGTGTTCCAAGTGCTCCTTCTTTCGTTAATGCTGTGCTAGTTCATTCTGAGTGCTTTGGTCCTAATACATTCATTGTTTTATGTCACGATATCTACTCTCCCTCCAAGGAATTTAGGATTATTGGACTGTTTCTCTGACTCATCTTTTATTGGTTAGCTCTGTGAGATTAGTTTGGGCTGAGGACCAATCTTTGACCTTTGTAGGGGAAACTTGGTTGCCTTGTTCTATCCGACATGCCATCTTAGTATATATTTTATATACAAGAAGAAGCAATGCTTAGTGAAGTATAATGTATCTGAGCGTATCCCATGCATGGATATGGACACCTCAAGAGTATCAACATTAAAGTCCATCATCAAGAATGATACCCTGATGACTTGTGAACAAGTCATTGTGCTAGACTATAATCAATGGGTGGGTTCACCCATAGCTCTAAGTAAAGATGAACATGCTAACACATTGTGGCTTAGAATAGTGGGGGAAACCAGCCAATCACATTCTTGCAGCTGAGTATTTTACTAGTCCTCATGTAAGCACTGGACTTCTTTTGCTTGTTGCAGTTTTTAAGCCAGCAAAGGCATTCTGGCTATATAAGCAGAGAAAGTGCATGAGTCCTCATCAGCAAGACATAACCGATGCAGTGCTGTTTCATCTTCTTCATCAGTACTTAATTCCTTTTTGCAGCTGGCTACAGCTTCCATAAGGAGAGACAGGGGCAGAGTTCATCCCTTGGTTGAGTCAGATCTTTAGTGCTGCTAATGCTTCCTTCATTAAATCTCCCCATCTCGGCCTCTCAGGCCCCACCTTCCCGCACACAACTGCCCATGCTGTTGATTCCTGGCTGTGGTCTTGGATCTAAGACCTCATTTAATTGATTCCCCTCCTCACGTAGGAAGTCTTCTTGTCACAGTATGCCAATACGGGCAGATTGGTTTATGCATATCTGTGTATTTCATGGTTTCTGGCACAGAGATTATTCGCGTGGTTGAAATAACAGCAGGTTGGATTAAAAAGCAGTCCTTTTTCTCTGCTGGGATTTCAGCAAAGAGACAATGTTTATATATTTTTTTTCCAGTAGAAAATTGATTGCAACTAAGAGGATATTTGGCTTGAAAGCAGGGAATTATTGTATCATATGATTAAATGAAAGCTTACCTTGTTATAAGGTAACTAGACATATCCCAACAGAATTGAGACAATGTTTGATTAAGCCAGATTTTCCTACTTTACATTCAAGGAACAAATTAAAGAATAATTGAGATCCTTTTCAGATCTTTTAGAAGCTGAATATATAAAGCTTCAGCTCCAGGTGGCAAAGCAATTAGCTGATGAATAAAATGAACGGCACTGTCATTTGTCAGATGTTTAAATTCTGCAGACCAGATAAGTTAATGTGTTCCTTAAGCCAAATAAACTGTGATGTAGCAAACAGTGAACTCCTCCAAGAAAGAGGAACAACATGAAATTTGCCCAGAAACCATTTAACCAAAAATGCATGGTTTAATGGTTTGATCACTTAAGGCAGGGTCACCATATTAAGGCAGAAATTCTTAAATAAATGGGTTGTTGATTTTAAAGTATTACTGATATGTCTCCTAAATTCCCACCAGATTATATAGCAATTCTCCCCAACTTGGTATCATCTAGGTGGTTTGAACTTCGACTCCCATAATCTTTAGATAGTGCAACCATCACCCCACCCAGCCCACAGTGCATGGTCTTATATATCAGTGACTTTTATTCTTCTTCTCTTTAACTTAACTTTCTTAGGGGGGGATTATGGGAGCTCGTCCTATCCAATTGGAGGGTTTGAGGTTGGAGAAAAATAGTATATAGAAATACTATGTACTGTATTACTATATATAGAAATATATGTGGGTAAATATATCTGGGAAAGAAGATGGACCTGCCTTATATAAACAAATGCCATTTTAAGCACATTTCAAAACTTCATATTAAAAAAACAAACAAACATATGCACACCTCCTGTTCCTATCATTTAAAACTACAAGAGTTTTGAATTCCTGAGTTTTGCTGAATCTTACTGTTGTTATTTGAAGGTATTGTTTAGATATTTGGTCAGTACATGGTAGCAATGTTGGATTTGTATCTCTCCCTGCTTTAGCAGAAACTCATAAACTGTTTTAAATTTCCCAGAATTTAAAAAGAAGGTTGGGGTGGGGGAGAAGGAATAGCACAATTGCTCTAAATTCTCTTTTCTAAGTGTATGTTGGCTTTTCAAGGACTCTGTGCATCAATATGCTAAAATATCAATGTGTGCATTTTTTAATTACAACCTGGGTCGCCTTCTCATTTATGGAGTCACATTGTGCCCTAGTTCACTTTCTAACCTGTTTTATTTGCCCACATGATCAGCAAAAGAAAAGGAAGAAAAATCTGGTATTGTTACAACACTATGGAAAGGTCTTGCCTACTTTTGCTAGAGGTGCCAACAGTTTGATCCTAGCTGTCTCTTTAATAGCAAGTTCATTTACAGTAATTAAGAGGTGATAAAGTTTACCTCCAAGTTCTTCTCTTTTAAAACATAGGTGCATAGCAGAGATTTTTTTTTTTATCATGGCCACAGGCAATCTTTTTTTCCCCCTCTCCTATAAACCTAATCTAGTACATATCTTACACTATCTACATTTTCTAATAGCCCAAAGATGAAATGCTGGGAGCAGAGGCATGATTCTGTTTGAAGAAGATTGTTAAAATGATAAGATATTGGAAGCTTGTTCGGGAATATGGAGGCACAGACTAGAAGGATATTTGGCAGTGTTGCTCAGGAGTCAAAGAGGAGTTGGATGGTCTGCCTCCCACCTACCCATCCTCATCTACTCTACATACTGTACATACATACATACATACAGGCCATTCAGCAAATGCTGCTCTACCAGCCAACAAAGTGGAATAAATTATCCCTAGTCTCCAATCAGAATCCACCCTGTACACTTTCCCCCAACCCAGGAATCCCCAACCCTTTGGCTTTCCTTTCACAAAGGCTGGCTTGAACTCTTGTTCAGGTTGGGGTCAGGCTCTCCCCCACCCTCTTTGCCTCTCACTTGGACAGTATGGAGCCTTCTGCCTATCTCCCTCACTAGCCCCCTTCGCTGAAGGAAACCAGAGGGCTTCTGACAAATGCCAGATTCTAGAATCTCCCACCAAAATCTGTCCTCTGAGCGTAGGCATTTAGGACAGTGGCAATAGAGAAATTTAGAAGAAATATCTTTCAAATGCCCTCTTCACTAAAGGTGGCAACAATTCTCTTACCTTCTCTTTTAATACCATCCCTTCCTCTCCCAGCACTGGCACTGATCAGGAGGTTTTCCACCCATTCCCTTATATCACTTGTCCAATTTATGTATTTTATCACCATCTCTAACAAATTTCTTCTCCAGTCTAATCCTCAAAACCTTCCATATGAATCTTCTTCTTCTGTATAATTCTCTCCAAGATACTTTCAGATTCTCCAACCATGCTGCATACCACCGCTCTACTCATCTTCTTCCCTCTAATGTTCCCCTTTGCTTAATTTCCATTCCATTCCATCCACTGACCTGTTTCCACAAAAGATCCATCCCAGAATTTCCACTACCTGTTTTTCTCAAATTACATGGAAAATATATAGAAGGGATTGCAATTATTTATTCAATTTTTATTTAAGATATTTATGTAGCTTCCAGCCTCTGAAACCTTGTCTGATCCTGATTGGGATCACTGAAGAGGGACTTCACTGGTGGAGCTTAGCTGGTACCCTGTCCTTATCCTGTCAGAGATAGGTCAACACTGTTCATAAGAAAGGATTCAAGTATATCTTTGAAGATGATTACTGTGCTAGAGTTGGCAGTGATATGTGGCCTCTGCATTTGGCCTACTTTTGCAAGATACTTAACTTCATGTTATCTACTACTATTCATATGCTATTTACTTTGGAGCAACTAAGATGTCCTGAAATTGCTATAGATATGTAGATATATTTGGTATGTAGCAAAGCTGAATAGGAAAGTTCAGTTATGTGCTTCCAAATAGGACAAAAACTAGCTTTCAGATACAGTATGAAGCAGAAATAAAAAATGACCTTTACGTTCCAGTGAGTTCTAGCTTATTCAAAAGCTATCACCTGTGGAAATAAATCAAAAACTCAGTTTGAATGACTACTGAAAGATCTGAATTGTCTCACATAATTCATTTTTATCTTTCTAAACAAGCATGTAGTACCATGTGGAAAGAATTAACTATGTGTTTTTGCAAAGGTGGGCATCACTGATTAGCCAGGAAAATATGTAGGCTGCAAACCTACATAGAGATTCAGATGTTTCAGCCCAATGGTTAAACATTTGAGGACAGGCGTTTTGTACTATGTGCAACAATTTCAAGAAGTTTAGCTCTTTGTTGAATTTGAAATGTTGCTGTTGTTTTAGTATCCTATTAGATTTACATTCTGCCTTTCCATCTAAAGTGTGTTCTCAAAATGGCTAACAAAGAAGAATATAACACAAACCAATTAAAACCCAACTGAAAACACAATTCACACAGTAAAATGCTTATAAACTTCAAATTTAACACACCCATTTTAGGCTAATCCAAAAGGCTGAACCAAAGGGGTGCATGATCATGGCTACTTACTGAAATGTACATTGCTATTTATTTATCTTGATGTCTACCTAATTGTCTCAATGCCCATATAATAACTAGGCCTCTTGCTCTTGGAGATAAAGTATCCTAAATAATGCATCATGTGAATGAGCAAATAATATCAGTGATATCAAGTAACTGAAAAAGAGAGAAAGAGAACAATGTCCTGATCGTGAATGGATTGATGCGGTGAGAATTCACAAAGACCTGAGCAGTTGACTAATCCCAAAGCAATTGGTTGGTTAATGCTTTTAGCTCTATTGAGTTCCTTCATGGAGAAGGAGTTTCATCATTTGAAATGATGAATGGCTGTTACATGGAAGTGTAGCTGCAGCTCAGCTGGACCCAGATTGGAGGAATGGGATCGCCTGTGTGGAAGACAATTGGAAAGAGGTCTCCTTTGGGGCTGCAGGAGATGGTTCCTTCTCGGCTTCTATTCATTTCCACTGTCCTTCTATGGGAAACGTTCTGGGAGTAATTGCACCTTTTCAGTGCAGAGCTGGGAAAAAAAAAAGCAAATTATGTTGGTATGTATGTGCTGGCATTCTCTCTCTCTCCTTTGAAGAAAAAAAATTCTTTTAATTTTTTTCTCCCTTTAATCTGAGACTAAAATTCACTTCAGGGCCCCGAGCCACAGGCATGCTTCATCTGTCTTGCATAATATGCGCCTTATTTTGCTTGATCCCAGATCATCTGCAGTGGCAATGGGATTAACACAATTTGACCTTCATGGCTCTGGAGGAACCATTGTGATGTCTCGGGTCAATAATTATGTGAACTTGGGAGGATTTGCCTGATGCACCATAACGCTTCTTTCTAGGCCATTCAGTGGCTTTATAGTTCTGCTTGCTAACAATTTCAACTTATAAAAGTCGGTATCTATTATCCTCTAGTTCTGAGATTCTCAAACTTTGTCACAATAAATTAGCTAACCCCGACTGAAGAAGCAGTTGTTTGAACCATCTCACATGTAACTAAAACAAAAGCACAGATTGTCCGGAAAGGTGTATTCTTGGGTTCATTCCCTTTTCTATCATCCAAACAAGGGAGGAAAAAACAGTGCCATGGAAATCTACAAAGAAAGATACAGAGATATCTGTACATATTTGATCTCTGAGCCTTAATCAAATGGAACTTCTCATGATACTAACAAACATATTGATAAATGAAAGAATGGGTGATTTTCTGCCCTTCAGTAGACTCCAAATCTGCTACTCTATTCAAGGACTAATCTTGAACCTACTGATGCTTTTCTCATCTCACTTGTGAAAAGACTGCCTACGGCACTGAAAATGAACACAGAAATTGGAGTACATAGCATCCCCTCATTGCATTGACTAGAAGTGGATAAATTAGAACTGGTCTTTTTTTGAAACACACTCTAGAAAGGGAGAGGAGGCAATTTCTTTTTTTAGGAATAGCCCAGTCTTGCTAGAGGGAAATCTACATCACATTTGACTTTTAGAAAGTCAGCCTTTCCATCACCCAGTCCTTCTCATTCTACAATTAAAATGCAGCTGGGATTGACTATGCTGTTCTACATCTATTAGGATACCAGGATACCATGGAAATGTACATGTTTACAAGTTTATAGAGCTTGCAGAGTTCTGACAGCCAATCAGTATTCACCTTTCCAGGCCAATTATTGAGCACAGAGAATGATCAGCTAATCAATTCTTTGTTGTGAACCTATGTCTCATTCTGCCTACTCAGTTTCACAGCAAAATGAACATCCCTCTCTCATTTAGTCACATACAGTACACTTACAAATAAAAGAAGCACAAGTAAAAGAAATTAAAATTGTCAGTGTTTGTGTGGTCAATACGGTGGCATGCTTCCTCTAAGCCTTAGTCTGGTAAGATAGAAATTCTTAGTTTGGCCTCCCCTTAGTTGCCATACCATCACCCCACTCCATCCTACTCTAGCAGATTCCCATGGCTCTGGAAGGTGGGTGAGATATCTCATGACACATGATGCCCATAAAATGAATTTATTACAGGAGCTCCCCATTGAACAAAGAGCTCAAGACTGCAGCTAAGCAATGGTAGGACTTAGCAAACTGGAGTGCAATTGCACAGGTATTGCAAAGGTGAGGTATATCACATAAACTTGGGCAGGCCAGATGAGGAGGTACTCCTGATTAAATCATGTACTTCAATGTATCCTTAAGTGAGCTGAAGCTGACACACCTTCTACCTGGTACAGAGTTAAACACCATATCTTTCTGCACATTTGAATGCATACTTACCATTTATATGTAGTTGTTACTGATTCAGACTAAGAAAAGAGTGAATATGGCAGGTGTAATATTTGGATGTTCTTTTAGGAACTACTTTGTAATACTTCCTTTGACCAAAACAACAGCTTCCCAACAGTTCTAGTAGCCAGCTAAGAGTTTTTCTATTCTTGTTTTGGAATTTCCTCACAGAATTCTTATATCTCAGAAATATTCCAATTTGTCCTTGCATGTACTGCATGCTTGAGATCTTTCCACAGATTTTCGGTAATATTTAAGTCTGGGGCTGTGAAAGCTATACCAAAACCTTCCTATTGAAACTGCATGACTGGTTTATGTTTCAGATCACCATATGTTTCAGATCAGCCACAATACTACACTCATATCTGTGTTTAGTAGTAGTGCATAATGTAATAATGTTACTACTCCCCCTTTCTTATAAGCCTCTATCCATATATTTTTTTGAACAGAGGAAGGATCAGTTTGAGGACTTGCCCTGCTTCTCTCTTTCTTCCACATCTGTGATCATATCATGTCATCTGGCAAGGATGGAAAGGAGTTCTGTGTCTATTCATCTGGATGCAAGTCAAATCTTCTTGAGATCCCAGCACTTGTTTTATTGAGGTCCACAATGGTAAGGATTGTTGGATGAATCTACCAATGAATTCATGCTAGGTTCTTATTTAGACCTTCCCTGGACAGTTCTGAAGGCGATAAACTGGCATGTCCGATGGCTAATGCATGAGGTGGAAAACATGTAACAGCAAAGTCAAGGATCTGAGAGGTGGAAGTCAAGGGGCAGGGCCAAGATGAGTGTCCATCTCTATAGTCCTCCCATATTCATGTTCTAGAATGCTGGCAACTCTCTTTGAGTTCATGTGGTTCTGAAAAGAAAGGCCTTAAAAAAAAACACTATAGCAGTAAATTAGTCTGAAATCTGAATCTCAGTTATTAAAATGAAAAACCCCTCATGAGTGGCCAGAAGTATCCATCCAGTCTTCCACTTGAGGTAAAGACAACTGATGCAGTACATCTGAATGATGCACGAGGAAGGGAAATAATCTAATTCCATATACCATGACATTTGTACTTCTGAAGAGGCTCACAGTACATTAAAACTTGAGCTAAATTCATCATGTGCAGATCACATTTCCATGGTCAAAAACCAGGCTAAAAAACATATAATATATTCAAAAAGAAAAAGCAGACTTTAAACTTAAGGGATTAACATTGTATTTTGTTCTAGACCCCTAAGATTCACTTATTAGTGTGCAAGACCCATACTTAGAGTTAAAGAACAAACCACATTATGGAACTGCAGGATATATGCACCAGTTTGCTCTTTGCTACTGGTTCCAAAGCTTTATGAATGGTGCCGTAAGTATATTATATATTTATACTATAGCCTAGATTTCCAAGGCTAATTTATTTGGGTATATTTCTTGGTGTCTTGACTGTTTGGCTCCAACCATAATTTAGAAGCCACAATGGTTGGGTTTCCACAACATGCAAAGTTCAACCACATAAACCACATGTTGTCTTAACACATTGGTTATGTCATAATGGGATGAACAATTTTCAGCTCAAATTCAATTATTCTAAAAGGTATGATGTGTCTCACAATGTAGCTGCATGCTGTACTGCAACCCAGAACACAGAGGACTTTTAAAGGTTTTTCAAAATTGTGCTTTCACCTGGTCATGGATTGTCCCATTTGAATTCATTTTAAATCTTTCCTATGCCACAACTTTGTTTTCCTCTTCTCTTGACTCAGGGGAAGGGAAAAATCCCATAGCAGAGTACAGGAGCAAGAGCCAGTGAAGCAACTTCCACTTCAACATGTCATTTCATTGCTCCTGAGTCTCTAGATAGACTTTAGGCTTTTCCTCAATGGCCATGTTAATATGCTGTCCTCCAGTCCTTCTATAGGGAGAAATATAGGCCAGACTCTTTGCAATGCCCTGACAGTTCACTAACAAGGCTGGTGATTCGTTCTGTCCTTATTGCTTTAGTGTAGGACAAGTTAAGAAAAATGATTGGTGGATTCTCCTGGCTTCACCTCCCCATCCACTGAATGTCATCTGCTGGTGAGAAAAGCAACCACTCAATCATTGTCTTTAACACATGGTAGGGCAGGGTGGAGCCTGGAAGAGGGCACAAGGGGAGCCAGGAATGCAAGGATGCTATTCAAAAATAGCTTGATTGACAAGTCTTAAGTGTGGAGGAGGGGTTGCAAGAAGCACTGGGGGTGTGGTCTCCCACATTACTCCTGCCGGTCCTCCATGTCTGAGAACTGTCAGTTAGGCTAACTGACTAATTTAGGAAGGTGGCATAGTAAAGTAGGAGGGAGGGATGGTTAACAAGCAAGCTCAGGGTTGATGGCAAATTGCTGTGGTCAGTAGCAACCAGAAGGAGCCGATTAGTAGGCAAATGGCATAGGAATATGCAAGATGAAGTCACACTCTCAAAGTAACAAAAACCTTAAAATACATAGCCATATGAAACTCCTTGTCAGCAGAAGTGTGGATAACCTATACTGCATTATTTGGTGGCAGAACCAGTGACACACAGCTGGCAGAGCCTGGTTGTTTTTCCTGGTTTAAATCAATCTTCTATGCAGCGCAGGACTAGCATTCTCTGAAGACAGCACTCACAGACGCAAGTCTGGCAGACTTTTAAAAGAACACTAAACTTGTATTTAAAAAAAACAGGTTTGGGGCTTTTTCAGAAGAGCAGTAAACACATTTATACAAGGAACCATTCGTTCTGACAATTACTTTGGAAAGTGCCAGTTATGCATGATGCCGACATGTACCTTTGTGGAAGCCAAGAATCTGGTCTTTTTGTAGTCCAACCAACGTATAGAAGAGTGCACTATGACTGGGGGGCAGGGGAGGTGCCACAAGTGGCCAACAGGAGCTATGCCAATCCCAATCTCTGATCACGTCAGCAACCATATTGCTGGTGAAGGCTGCCAGATTGTGCCAGAAATTGTGTGGGAAGAAATGAGAAAACTCTACTGGAACTAAAGACGCTTTTAAGCTGCCTCTGTTGTGAGCTGGCAATGAGGAGAAGGCAATATCATGAGGACATGTCATTTAGAAACTGGTTGTTAGCCATGTTCATGCCGCAGTTAGAGAGACGTGAGGACAAGCCCATTGTCAGGTTGACTAACAGCACTGAATGAGATATTCTGATCACCTAACTTAGAATAAACCCAGCTCCTAATCTTGTAAGGTCAAAAATATCATTGAGAATGTTCTTCCTTCTCACTTCTGCTAAAGATGGGAGTGCCTCTCCACGTCTCAACCATTTTAATCTTCTCTGCATTCCTCATAAGCTGACAGCTATCCAGATTTTTAATCTGTGATGTTTTTTTTTTAATGCTTATATCACTGTAATAGCAGTTTTGCATTTATTAATTGCCAGGTGTTTGCTGATTGCTAATTGAGAAGTTCTGTTGTGACAAAGACATGATGTAGATCAGTGCTGGTTCTGTATTTTTTGTCAAGTGTTGCTGCATAGAGTAAGGGACCTGAACAATACTCTTAGTGTCCTTGTTATAGAACAGATGGTCCATATTTTTCTGCACCCCCATTCTGCTACCTGAGACTTTCAATCCTCTTCTCTCTCTTTTTCCCTTGCTGCTCCTTCTTTCTGTTGCTTCTCCACTGAAACCACACGGGAGCAGTGTGGGCTTGCCTTTGAGAAAGGCTGCCTCTGTTCTTTTTCTCTCTCCCTCCCTCCGCCAATGACTGAACTTATCTGTCAAAGGGTGTCTCAGTCTGAGATAAAAGGACCAAAAGTGATGACAAGGAGAATATTTCACAGAATACCCATCATTCACCTGGCAAATGCCCTTTTGTGAGAAACTAGGTAGTTGGCAAAGGCCAGTCAGAAAATCCTCTTCTGTTGAATGAACTAATGGATGAAGCTGTCATTTGCTACTTCCAGGACTGGATAATGCAGATTCCCCCCCCCCCAAAACTGGGAGAGAAAAGAAGATGCCATGATTATGATGAGTCCATTAGCCCTAATCAGATTGAAAATGGAAACCACTGCTTCTGTTTTCTTGTACAAAACAGTTCTATTTTGAAGGAACCTTCAAGACATGATGTCTGTAAATACAGTGGCAGGAACTGGGAAGTAGGTGAGTTATTGGCAGTCCAACTGCTTAGTATTCAGGACTGATTTGTTGAACAGAAAGATCCACTGGTCACAACTGTATCTCATGTTTTGGGTTTGAATGCATCTGATGAAAATGCTACTTGTGTCTAGAAAAATAGCCTATCCTGAGAAATCTAGGCCAGTCAAGATTTCCTTTTAATCCAGGTTAAATATACAATAGTTGATAATTATGTAAACTATTCCTAACTAGCTTTAGTGACCAATTGGATGACTACTGTTCTTGCCCACCTCCCCCAGACATCAAATTGTACCCAGTGTTGTTCCTTTGCTGATGAAAGATATTTGACTCAGGGAGGCAGTCTTCACTGAAATAAGAGAGGAGGGGACTTTTGTTAATTTCCCATCCCTCCTTCAGCTCTCATCACTACCTCCCATGATGTCCAAAGAGTTTTGCAGTCCTTCTGGGTATGCATTTGAGAGAGAAGGAATTGGCTGGACTTGCTTCCCTTCCTATTTGACTAATGCAAACCTTCTTTGGATCAAAGAGCGTTCTCTCATTGGAGAGAGATCACTTAGTATACCCTGTTATACCCATGTGATGAAAACCAGAGGCTACGTATGAAGTACTCATAAAGACAATTTCACCCCAACACAGAACAATATGTATTATATATATTAGCCCTTTATCCACATTTTCAATTTTATTACTTTAAATGTTTTCCCAAAGTGCATAACAGAAGTTATTTTGCAAAAGATGTTCATTCATTAATGGTTGAAGCAAAGCAGACCAAAATAGAAAGGTTCAGACAGTGAAATTAATCTTATTGGCAGTGGCAAGTTACAAAACAGTTGCTAAGTGTCAAGAAGTTCTTGCACTGGTGAGTTATTACATTTTTTTTTATTTGTTAGATTTATCTCTCAACTTTATCTTCAGGAACTCGGGGTGGCATACACGGTGTTCCTTCTTCCCCTTTTTCTTCCCAACAACAATCCTTTGAGGCTAAGAGAGTGACTGACCAGTGAGTTTCTGTGGCCAAGGATAGACTTCAACCACGGTTTCCCTCATTCAAGTCCAACATGTGATTAAAAAGCCTTTGGCTCTATTTGTGCCATGAATCAGAGTTGGAGCTCTTGATAAGTTCTAGTTAATTTACTCATCACATTCTGCATTAGAGTGCTTTGGTTCAGGGACGCTCACTTTAAATGTCAATGACAGAAAGTTCTGGGAGACTGAGATATTTCCCCATATTGTTTTTGGTTTTTTTGAATATTTTGGTTTTGGTGTCAGATTTGCCTCCATTTATTTTTTATTTAGAGACCAACCTGTTTGTTCTATGTGCAGGGCAGTAAAACATTGCTGATACCTGATACTGATGGCATTTATTATACTGAAAGCAAGCAGATGTATGAACTGTAAGATGTGCATGGTGATGTTAGATCCTATGGCAGACAGAATCAGCTTGTCTTTTTTGAGAGGTGTCATTCCTTTGAAAATACAATGCAATATAATATAATAAAAAGAAAATGTGGGTGGGTGATGGTATGAGGACTCCTGCCTTGGGCAGAGTGTTGGACTAGAAGACCTCCAAGGTCCCTTCCAACCCTCTGATTCTATGAGTCACAGGCTTTGACTGAGGTTTGAATATCAATAACCAGCCACCACTCAGCTCGAAGGCCATGAAGTACAGGGCAAGGAGTCTCTTGACATGGGGGAAAGGTGTAAAGCACGAGCAGTGGGTTTAAACTGTTATGAATATAAGATTGCCCCCTTACACTGACAGAAGGCAATCAAGTTGCTCTGTTTGACTTCATATGAGCTTGTAATATTCTTATCTAGTCATGTTGTGTTTTGGGCCTGAGAGATTTCTGCTGAGTTCGAGTGTGAAGTTGGAGGATTGAGAGTCACTGCTAATTTCTGGTCTGAGGATCCTGGCAGCAGCAGGAAAGAACAGTGGGACTCAGCCAGGTTATGATGGGAGACCCCTCTGAGGAATGCAAGGGAATGTGGGCTAGATTGGAAAGTTGAAAAACATCCTGAAAGAAACTAAGATCAACCCCTTCCCACTGTTGTCAAGAAAACTGCATGGATACCTCTATGTAGACACCGGAGCTGAGTTTAACTTAACTGTTTTAGAGCTAGTAGTTTCAGTAACCAAGTAAAAGCTTGGCACCTCTGTGACAGTATTATTTGAATAGTTTCAGCTAGGAAGCTTTAGATGACAAGTGGTGTTCTATTGTTTTCTCCTACAGCTTTGTCCTATAGCCGATTACTCTTTGTATCAAGCTGACCTTGTTGATTTGTTGGTGTGTATTTGTGCCTATCTCAGCATAAAATGCCACATTCCTGATGAAGTGGCAGTAGCCCATGAAAAGCTCATGCCGTAATAAATTGGCTATTCTTAATGGGGCCACAGCATTCATTTTTGATTGGCTGCAATAGACTGACAGAGTTTCTATCCCTTTGGGAGTTCAGTTTTTAAACATTTATTTCCTTTATTTAATATGCAAGAAGAAAAATAAAATAAAATAAAATAAAATAAAATAAAATGAAATGAAATGAAATGAAATGAAATGAAATGAAATGAAATGAAATGAAATAATAAATGAAATAAAATAAAATAAAATAAAATAAGGAAAGAAAATTCTTAGAATTTAAAATTCCCATATATGAATCAGTACTAGTTTATATATATATACACACACATACATACACTGATGTACAGTATGTCCATTTAAACCAGTTAACAATAGGAAAAAGGGAAATTAAATGTAACTTGAGGCCCACATTTCTAAATAGGCTTCCATTCAGGATTACTGGTAATAAAATGTTTGTCTGAATATAGAAAGAGGAAATGTTAAGTTTTTCTGGCCATTGTACAATGGATGGAGAATGTATCTATTTCAGCCATCACAGTACTCACAAAATCAGTTTTGTGGACCTCCTGTTAATTTCCATGCCAACTCAAGAGAACATGAACATCTACAAAACCTAATAAATTTTCCAGAACAAAATTATATGGTGTGTAAGTTCTATCTAAAAGAGATTATAACCCAAGACGATATAATAGAAGCCAGTGTTGCATTTTGAGCATCTCATTTCCTACAGTTAGCTGCATCTTGACATATGTTCTGAACAGATATAGAGGTATCAAATAGATACAAACATGTTTTGTGTAATAGATAAAAAATGTGAATTCATCAAAATGTGAGATTCAGATGCCAAAATTGTCTTCCATTTAAGTTCATGTACCAGACATTCCAAATTATTTTTCCATGCCTCCAAATACTCTTGAAGATCTTATTTAGTGTATCCTAACTCCCATTGTTATAAGTTTCCTATTTTGTAAATAGCATATAAAATCCTCTAGTACCAGACAGGGTTCTAAAGGGTTGCTGGACCACATTGAGATATTTTAACTGAAATTATTAGCATTCTGTACTTTTTGCCAATGATCCTTAAGTTGCAACTCCAGAAGTTATGTCCACAATCATTATGTAACTCTATTGATTGATTTAAGCTACATACTACAGTTTTCTTCGTTTCCCATAGTTTTCCAATAAAAGGATTGCCTTTCTGTTTACAAGTTTGGATTTCTCCATAAATGTTAATTTAGTTCATATGATTCAAACTGGAGTTAGTGTGCTATTGCAGACCATACAACTCTTGTAACTAAAACAAAAGTAAAAGGAGTGCCGCACATTTTCGGATAGGTAGACTAGAGTACTCTCCAATTTATAAGAGGAATCAAATTTGCTGAGTTCAAGATGGCCCATAAGGGCATGTTTCTGGCAGGCAAAACTCCCCATTTGTCAATCCAAGGGAGAAGATATGCATTATGGTATAACATCTGGAAAGTTAAAATCTTCCCTGACTGACCCTTGAAGCTTCCTAAGTGAAAACTAAGGGAGACAATTTCCACAAAGAACTTTCCAAAACCTGCATGAAATACATTTTAGGGATAGATGAATATCACATTTAGTATAAATTACCCATGGCAAAACACTCATTTTTAAAGTATTAATTTTACCCCAAACACTCAGTTTAAGTGAGGCCTAGGGAATTTATTAATAGTAGATTAGGTCTTCACTTTGATACTTGTTCATTCCCTGGTGGTTCAGATTTATATAGCTAATTTGCAAAAAGAGGAAAGAAATACAGGAAGCAGTATGAGGCTGTACAAATGGGGATATGAGACGAGTGTTGTACTTTTGAGTGTTTAATGCTATAGAGCAGCTGACCAGAGGCAATGTCCCCTTCTCCCCAAATCCCTCCCATAAAGTGATGCTACACCTTTCCAAGCACACTGAAAATGTTTAAAACATGCCAGGGTGCTTCAAGCCATTTGATATGATCTGTGCACCTTTACCTGGCAGCAAATGCACATGAATTCAAAAGGATTTCCTTTCTTCTAAGCATGGGTCAGATTATGCTACATTAATTAAGGTGACCCATGAATGATGGCATTTGTCCGTCAAAGATCTTAATCTTACTATTCCTACAAGGCTCTCAAAGAATGATTGGAGGGACCCAGGAAACTGCAAGACTGTTTACATTGACTGTTTACATTTTTATTCCATGTGAAAGACCACCTGGAAGTCCTGAAATGCAATTCAAGGCTTCCTAAATGAAAAGTGTGACACAAGTATCAGAACTATGGCACCCCATTATTTTAGCATACTATGTGATAAACATACAGAGCTCAGGAATGACCTATGCTGTGAAAAGACAGGTGTGTCTGTGACGTACTAATGATTACTTTTCAGTGAATGGAATCGTTTGGAGTGTGGAGTATTCTTTCTCCTCACTTTTCTTTTTTCAGAAGAAATGGATTGCTACCAACAAGTCCTATAAGAGGAAAGTCAAGTCTTGAACTGGGAGCTATATTCATAAAGGGCTGGTTTAGCCATAAGGAAGAACTGATTATTTAACCAATTGTGCAAACCCACCTCCTGTGTTCTGTAACTTAGTGCTACGCATGGACTCAGCCATTGTCCTTTATTCAATAAACCCTGGTGTCTTAGCATAGAGTGTGAATCTCACTACTTCCTCTAGGATGTTTATATTTCCTTACTTCAGAAAGCTGGAAAGTGTTTCTCTGTGTTGTGCATGCATACAGGTAAGCCATCATAATGAGGAACTTTTTCTAGCTCACAAAGTGTTGGAAGATGTGAAGAGCTGGGTCACAAAGGTTTGACAGAATCAATGCTTTTTGTGCAGCACCATCAAGTTTCATAATCTGAAGATCAAGGTCTTAAAAATGACTTTGGCATTGTTATCAGAAGGATTTTTTTTTTTTTTGGCCAAACCTTGGATATTAAGCCTGAAATGAAAGCTACTGTCAAATACCGAACAGCTATAAATAAAGGAGAATTGCTGACTGACCTGCTTCCAAGTGCAATTGAACACATTCTCCATCATAGAGTGTTACTTTATAAAACTAATTTCAAAGTAAATTTGGTGGCTCAAACAGATTTGATACAGTCACGTTCCCCTGAAATCAGTGGGGCAGGCTTGCCATAAAAATTCAAGCCCCCTTAATAATCAGTCCTAAATGTGACTAGCTCTCTTCTGATTGGGCAAATTATCTTTAAAATCCAACAATGCTATTTTTTTTTCCTGTTGTTGACCAATTAACTTTTGGAGGATTTGAAGGTAGATTTTATTTTTCTGTGCTAGAAAGGGTAAGAAACTCCAGAAGGATAGCATCTGTGTCCATAAACAAAAGCAACAAACACACCCTTTCATCTTTCTGCTGGGTCACTCTTCCCTGGATGATGCCTCTGTGATGAACTAAGCAGATGGGACATGGTTGGGGAATGCCTGATAGAGAGGGATCGGTTTTTCAAAAGGAACAACCAGTGTGCCATAAAAGACTGTGGAGAGTTCAGTGTCTGAGATGAGAGAGAATGGAGGTCTTGGCATCATATGAATTGTATAAATCTGTTAGTGATCACAGGATCCTAGATTCTCCATGGATAAAGAAACACTGGACTTTTTTTCCCCAGCCATTTTGCTTCCCATTTCAAGTAAGTTTATTTCCAGTTGGCTTATTTTTAGAAGAACCTGTATTTCAAAGCCTACATCAAGAAGAATAGCCACTCCACTGGTGCCATTCTTATGCCGCAAAATTGGGCAGGAATTGTGTTTGGGGGATTAGGGAAGTAATCATAGACTTGGAAAAAAGCTCCACTGAACTGAGGCTGACTTCTGAGTAAATGTGCGTAGGGCTGCGCTATTTTTCGGTGTCTGTTATGGAGACTATGTCCTCTACTAAAGGGATACACACTTTCCACAATGCACCAGAATAATTAAGACATGCACATTGAAGAAGGAATATTGTGATGATTAGTGCTGTTCTTTCTTATTAATGCACATATGTAGAGAAGCAAATATTCAAACTATTCATGGAGAGCCTAGGATTATTTGCTTCTAGATAATTTTTGTAAAATATCAGTCTTTGTTCCATCTGAATGTCCTCTAGAAAAAGGCATAATGATTTGGACCTGTCACCAGAACAGTTCAATAAAAATAGGTAACCTGTTTTATTTTGTAAGGAGCGGGGAGAGGTTATTTTAGATCACTCACTCGTAGCAGCCTTGCACATTTAATGATGGTTGTAATTTGCATAAGGAGCTGGCACCAAGGCAGAGAAGGATTAATCCCACTGTCGGCAAGAAGATGATCATTTCTGCACATGAGACAAGAAAGAGAAAGGGCTACTGTAAATAATGAGGCTGGTGAGGCTGCAAGAGGCATATAAAACAGAATATTAATTTTTCTTCAGTGGGAATAGCACATGACAAAAGTGAGGCTTTCTTCAACTTGTTTGTTTATTGAAAATTCATCTCCACAGAGGCATTATGTTAAAATTTGCTCTCTGATGTTGGTGTTTGCAGGATGCACAGGGCCACTAGAGTATCTTCTCATTTATGTGCCTTGATACAAATCTCCAATTACTGTCAGAGATGGTTCTTGTTACATATGGTAAGCTTTCTGGCTTCTAAGAGTATGAATATGTATTCTAGACTCCTGGGCCAAACCAAGGATGATTCTATGGACTGAGAACACTGGAATTGCTGGTGCAAAATTAATTAAATATCTAAAGAGGACAGCATAAATAAAAACATTCCAGAAATACCGGGCTTTGAAGACATTCAGTTTTGGGAAGTGAAAATCGTTGAGTTTGAAGTTGTAGAAGAGATACTTTACTAAGTGTTTTTCAGTGCTTTCTTCTATGTTTACAGAAGACCCAGCTAGATCAAATCAGAGGAATCTTCACCAGCCAGTGGTTTTCTCGTTACAGGAAGCACTGAGACTTTGAGACTGGGATAAATGGAACTTCACTTTGCCTGTTGGGAAGAATAAATGCAAAACCCCATTGGCGACCTAGAAATAGAAAGAGAGAAGTAAAAGAAAAGCCCTGTTTTCATTTCCAAAGAAAACTTGGAAATGGCATGAAATCAATGCATAAACTTGTCCAATTTGGCCCCAAAGAGTATAAATGAGATGAAAAAATTCAATTAGATATCTATGTGGCTAAAAACCTGGAACATTACTTATCAAAAGACATCATGCTGCTATCCCTTTTTTCTTCCTTAACATTTTCTTAAGTGGGGAGAGACTGGAAGAAGCAGTGGGCAAATATGGGAAGATATTAAAGAGAAAGATGATGCCATCTGGATGACTCTTAAAACTTAAATGGCAGCAGCTATAGACAACTTTTTTCTTTGAAGTATGCCCCAGTGTATGCAATGGGAGTCAGTTGTATCTGGAGGATTGCTGATATAATTAAATATTGTAATTCAAATTATTGGGGCATAGTTCTACTTGGAAGCTCCTTCTCCAACTTACTGTATGTCATCTGTCCTTTTCTGTCCCAGATTTTAATTTACAGCCACAAAAATGTCTGTCTGATCTTTGAGTCACTCTTTACCATTCAGGGTGTCTTATCACAGTTTAAAATCACAATGTAAAAAGGACAAGGATTCACCATAAAATAAAATGCAACAACAATGTACCTAAATTCAAAAAGGCATAGACCACAGATGAAACATAACCTTTATAAAACACAGCAGATAGTTTGCAAGTAACAGATTTCCTAAATAGGGTGGTTTCCATCAATCAGTTAAAGACAGACAGACTGCGTTCCATCTGCACCTTCCCATGATTGGTATGGCTGCTTCTTTTTCTTGTAATCAACCTTCGCTTGAATCTAGGTGGGACATGAAGGATCTTTCTTTGCGATGTTAGGAACAGACACATGAATGTTGACTTAACTATGAAGGAAGAGTATTCTGTAGCTGCCTAGGCTTTTCTTTCTTCTATCGCAAGCCATAACCCCAAGTGATCTATGGGTGCTGATTGGAGGTATTGAGTAATTACCATATGATAGCATCTAGCCTATCTTGACTGATCTCAGAAAAGTTAAGCAGGTCCATATGTAGTTAGGACATGGAGACCACCAGGAAACACCAAGAGTGTTGGTTAGACTAGAAAATAAAAAATAGAAAATAGCAAACCCTACTATACTGTTGCCAAGAAAACAACATGGAAGAATCACCAAGAATTAAGCTCATCTTAACTCTTGGTGAGACTGTATAGAGACTGCACTTTTATTGGACAATTGTAGGTTTAAAGCTTGGGTCAAATTAAACAGTGACCTCATATTCAAGTCTATGTATATTAATATACTATGTATATTAATAGTATATTAATAATATAAAATCATTTGAGGTATTCCTTCGAAATACAGACTATCATTGCTAATTAAAATATGTTGCCAAATGCAACTGAATAGAATTCAAACAGTGCTAAATCTGATATCCTAACTAGAGAAAACATGTAAAAAGTGTCAGTGAATGAAGTGAAGAAAGTAAGGCCCCCATATCCAATCTGGATATATACCAATGCCGTGGTGAATACAGTATAAGAACAGAATGTCTTCTGAATGGGAATCATAGATTTCAAAGTGAAGGTGAACCTGCATGATACACTTTTGGGCTGAAAGAAGCTAAAATTAAAGTTTAATATTTACAGTGCTGTAGCATGTATAGAATGTTCTAAAAGTGTCCTCCTTTTAGAAAAAGCTGTAGAAATATCTATTGTTTTGACAGTCCCATGAATTTTCTTAAAAGTATGTATTACTCATTGCAATTTTATAGTGATCTTTAAGGAATTGTGTACAATATTTACACATAACTATATTGTAAAAAATTGAGGTGGGATTTTTATTTCACTCCTTTTTGCATCTTCTTAAAACAAGATATATCACTTTTTTTTTTTTAAAAAAGGCACCTTCAACAGCTTTAATTATGTTAATTATCACATATTTTGTTAATAACACTTTCATTTGAAGACATCCATTAGAGATTTAAAGTGTTAATTTATGGGGAAATCTAATGGAACACTGATGGAAATTTCTCTTTAAATTAAGTTTACTTACTTTTAATGAATATCCTAATTAGACAAAGATACAGTATTATTGGAAATATTGCACAAGTGGAAATAAGAGCTTGGATATTTAA
The DNA here is from genome assembly GCF_059951505.1 of Python bivittatus. NCBI lineage: Eukaryota > Metazoa > Chordata > Lepidosauria > Squamata > Pythonidae > Python > Python bivittatus. The sequence continues at coordinate 8,697,812 of NW_028277030.1, forward strand.
TACAATAGATATTAGCCTTAGATAATAACATTTGTATTCAAACAGATGTATTTTGCTTTCTTTTTAAGCTGCAAATTCTCATCAAAATATTTGTTTTAATCTCATATTAAATTTTTTTCTGTTTGGTAGATTGAGAGAGACAAAGAGACAGAGAGATACGAATTAAGTTTGCATTTTGCTTATCAAATATATACTTTTGCAAGATGATTGTAGAACTGGTCTCTAATAACATTCTTTTTCTTGCCCTTAGGTGGGCAGTGGGAGGAAAGATAGAAATACCCCAAACATAGGGACTGGAACTGTACAGAAAATATTCTGTATTGTCTGAGATAATGCAACTCTTCCCTAGAGATGACTGTGACCTGGTCCTTTCAAGCTGAAACAAACAAAAAAATCACTCAGCACCTCGAAACAACCTTGCAATATTTTTTCTTTGAAAGAACTGATGTGAGACCACTTCTCCACCCACATTTTGTACCAGTTTGGGATTGGTTTTGGAGCTGATTGATCTCATGCAATCATCTGTTTTGGGAAGCTGAGTTGATTTATTTCTGACTCTGCTCTGGTCTGTTTTAAACCACCACAGGGCTGGTATTTTTCTTTGAAGGCTGAGGGACTACGTAACTTGTAAGCAGTCCATGTTCCCATTGGCAGAAATGTTTGCCTCAGCCTGCCTCCTGACTTCTGGACTAAAGACAGCTGTTAGTCTCTGTCTCTCTTTCCACCCTTACAGAGGTTCAACATTCAATTCCTACAGCTTGTTTCTTTCAGTCTGATGCATCCACAATCTGGTCACCATAGCAATATGTCACCATGATCCCAGCTATTGGGAGAAGCGCCCAATTGCAAAATTGCTGGTTTTCTTTCATTTCATCTTCCCAATTAATAAAGGGTTTCAAGTGTAATAGAAGGATGGGGCAAGGCATCCTGGAAGGGTTTGCAGGATTTTACTATTTTTGTTTAGATTTTTTTAAAAAATAAATCCTCCTCTGTATAGCTTCTCATCACAGCAAACCTCTTAAGTATTTTTGGAAGCCACCCCAAACTGTATACAAACGATCTGTGGAAAACCTGGAAGGGGAGGAAGAGTAGCATTTGTTTCATTTCAATGTGGACCAGAGATAAAATAAATTTTGTTCCTCCATGAACAGAAGTATCTTGGGGAGCAGGACATTGATTGGATTATGTTCTTTGCATTCTGCCATTGGTCTGTTGAGGTGCAAAGGTAAGCACTGATTTATGGTGTTCCCCGTATGTCCTAAAATCAGAAGAAATAAAGACAATAACTGGTTTGATTCAAACTACTTTGTAAGGGACTGCAGGGTAGAGGTGTTCTAAATTAATGATGAAAATATTGATAAAACATACTGGGAAGTAAATGGTCTTCTGAGTGCCACTGAAATCTCCTTCTCAGACATTTCTGGCCAAATGTAAACCATGGCTTGAGTTGATGGAATGAGAATGCATGTAATAAATCTTACACGTATCCATATATGTTGACATTTCTTAAGGTATATTTCTGAAGAATTGGAGGCACCCATACAGAACTCCTGACCCTCAGAAAAAGCCAGTCTCCACTGATTTAATTAATTAATTTTTATTTATTCAATTTAGGCACTGCCCAACTTTAAATTGACTCTGGGCAGTGTACAATAAAACTAAACAAGATAGAAAATACTGTATAATAAAGTTATAAAAGGAAATGGAATAAACTAAGAAAAGGAATAAAGAAATAAGAAAAGCAGTAAAGAAGAAGAACAGATGGTGAGTTCAGCTAACAACACCCACACCCCAAAACATACCCGACAGGGACCCCAACCACCCTAACCCAAGGCCTGGAAGAATAGCCAGGTCTTCAAGGCCTTCTGGAACACCATCAGGGTGGGAGTGGCACAGATATGAGGGGGAGCCTCATTCCAGAGACAGGTGCCATGACAGAGAAGATACACTTCCTGGGTTCCAAGAGATGACACTGTTTAATTGAAATGACCTGGAGTGTGCCAACTCTTTTGGCTTATACCAGCTGGGGAGACACCACAGGAGATAGGTGGTCCCTCGGATTTCCAGACTCTTCTGCAATTGCAGAACAAGCATCAGATCCAAAAGCTGCTGTTCCAAAAGGTTTTGTTAGAATTATAATTCCTTGTTTGCAAAAGCATGTCAGTCATTTCAGGTGCTGCTCAGAATTCTAGGCTGATAGATGTACATTGGACCAAAAACTTAGGAAACTGTCATATGCAGACGCATGCAACTCTCATTTTGTATCCTTTGTAAAAAAAAGAATGTGCATTCATCTCATTACCCCCACACTCAATTTATGCAATTCACTAGAACAAGATCTGTAATGGCCATTAATTTAGGTGGTTTTAAAAAAGGATTAGACATGAATGAGAGGTCTGTCATTAACTGTTAATCATGGCAGAAGAAAATGTCAGCCTTCTCCAACCCAGTGTCCTTCAGATGTGTTGAACTATGACTCATTTCTAGCCAGCAGCTGGCTGGGTGTGATGAGAGTTATAGTCCAACATGTCTGGAGGGCATCAGGTTGGGGAAGGCTGCTCTATGTCTACCTTTAACAACAGTGTAGATCTGATTATCAACTGCTGGAAATTAATAACAATGGACTGGCTGAAGTTTGGAGCAATACACATTATACATAAGAAAAACCTTCCATTGGCACTAATGCTGTTTTTTCTTTAGGATTCCTGTTCTGAGAAAGGGGGAGAGATTATATTTTCTAAACAAAGAGGTGGAGGGGAATAAGTAGGTTTTTCCCTCTTCATGCACAATGTCGCACTCTATGCTTACATAAACAGTCAACTAAAAATGAAAGTAGAATGGCATTGTATTGTTTATCACAGTTTATAAAATGAGAACTGTGACTATACATTTTGTACAAGAAGTTTTCTGTAGATGAATTAATCCACAAATTCCATACCTGTGGGTGTAAAATTACATAGCTTCAAGGAGAAGATTATAGCAGCACTGAAATGCTATATACTACCAAAAAAAAAAAAAAATTAAAATTTTTTTTTAAAAAATGCTGGGTATAATAGTCGTAAAGGCAGACAAGTCTTCCTAGAATGGTAGAAACTGTATGAATGTGCATTGAGCATGAACAAGGACAAGTCTATCTATGTCAGCCTTTATGCATGCAGGCTTCCATAGAAGTTGGAAGCCTATGAAATTTGTGCCTTTTCTATATAGCTGACCACAGCTGATTTTATGGACCTCCTGCACCCGATTAAGGGATTTCTTTTTTTAAGACAAGAAAAGCATGCCCCAATTTCTGCCATCACACTTCAGAAGATTTGCATATCTTCTCCTTTAACTCTGCCAGAATTTGATTTCCTCTGCTTGAGAGTGATATCCACAAAGTAGAACTACTTCTGGAAGAAGGTCTTTTGGCTGACATCTCTTACCTGTCCTTAACATCTGTTCCAAAAGCTTGGAGAACTCTCCAAATCAGATCTTAGGAACCATGGGCAGGCAACCGGGGGGGGGGGGGGAGAGAAAAGAGGAGGAGAAAGTCTTATCAGACATGCTTGCAATGATGTTGGATTTCTTCATGAACCTGTGCAGCCACAGCCTCTGCTTCTATGATTGGTGCTATTAGAGCAGGAGTGGGCAATCTGCAGAACTTGAGGTACTCAGATCCAATCTGTAGTCTCAGGGCACCCTGAGATCACATCACCCCAATTCAGTGATAAAGTGGCTGCAATTTGTGTTGTGTTTTCCCATAAATGAAATCCAAAATGGTTGTGTTAGGATTTAAGGCTCAAGTCATCAAAGCCCTCAAGGTTCTTCCAAGATAAAAATGTTCAGTTTCACCTACCTCATAGCATCTGTAGACAAAGCTCTATGCCTCTTGCAGGCTGAAATGGCAACATTAAACTGTGGCCCTGAAGCTAAATAAAATAACCTGTTCCTGAATTCATGTGACTAGCATAAACAATCTTCTCAAGGAGGAAGAAAAGTATTATCAGATAGGGAGGGATTAGGTGCCTATTTTCTATTCTTGTGCATACTTCATTGAACAACTACATGTTATATGTTTGTCCTTCTTTGCAGAAAAAAGAGAGAAGAATTAACAATGGTGAACTCAGAAGTGGCCAGCTGTATTAAAGGTCACTTAATAGCAGAGTTGGAAAGAAATAATATAATGTAGAAGTAGAAACTGGTGGAAAAGGTACCATCTCAGTTAGAATCTCTACTGATTTCCAAAACAATTCCCCAGGCAGAGGGCAAGGCTGTAGCATGCTGGCTGGAAATTCTAGAAGATGTTGTCTCAGCAATTCTGAGGAGCATCTAACTGGAGAAGGCTGTAGGGCTACCAGAACTGAGCTACAAAGATCTGGATGACCACTAGATGGCAGCAACTTTATCTCCTTACTGCCATCTAGTGGCCATCTGGAGTTTTGCAGCCCAAATCTGGCAGTGCAGAGATTTTATTATGGCATGCATTCAACATAGAAAAAAAATAATGGGAAAGGAGAAAAGGAGGGAGTGCAGGAGGGTTGTGTTGGAAACAGGGGTTGAAACCTTTATGGGGTGATCTTGTGTATTTTTGGAGGAATTGAGAGAGTGAAGAACAGTATCAGTTTAGTATGAAGTAGTATAGATGCATTAATTAGAAGTGCACTATGTAGTATTATGAACTATATTCTTTGAGCACCATTTGTTTTGTAATCTGTTTTTTTCTTAAATTGCCAGCATTATCTTTAGTGGAATCAATACAGTGCCAACAGAAATAAACAATTTCACCTTGGATTGATTATTGGGGAACTAAATATATTTGTTTGTATCCCACCAGAAATAGATCCCTTTTTTTCACAATATTGATGTGGGTGAGACAGATGAAGACACACGGTGGTATGGCACTGAACAGCATAAAAAGATTGTAAAGTAAATCTATACATGGGAGTGATATGATATGAGAAAGTTTTAAAAAGCTGTCATAGAAAGCAAAGCTTAGAGTTTAGCACTCTCTCCTCTTCAAGAACTAATTTAAATAATCAGAAATAGTTTTTATGGTTATTTGGCTATTGACACATTAAAGTGATAAACCATCAATGTGATTGAAACAGTATGAGATCACTTTTTGAAGCCCATTATGGACACAATTTTTAAGGTTAAGAAGAGAAATGGAATTATAATCCCTGCCATTTTGGGGTAATTGTTATTAATAAATTAACAAAGAATGAGCAGCAGATGGATGAATCGTTGTAGTTCATTAATTTTATGGTGACTTCCTTTGCATGAGCCAATTATGTCTGTCATTGTGTTGTTAAGTGGCGATGATGCCCAAAGGAAAGGGCACGCAGGCAGGACAAATGGTCTCTGGAGTTTTCAGTTCAAGATTTTGCCAAAGGCTTCCTGATGATCTCGGTGAGCATCTTTTAAACCCTGCAGATCTGCACAGCCTTGAATTCTACACAATTCAGTGATATGGAAACTAAAAGTGAATATCATAAAGATTAGAATTAAGTACCAGCCACAAGATATAGTTAAAGCCTGATTTGGCACTTCAAAGAATAATCTGATCTGATCTGGACTGAATCAAATGCTGCCCAATTTGACTCACAGCAAGAATGTAAATTAAGATTTACGCTTTCCATTGATTAGCATGGGAAAACATTATAAACCCCTCCCCCAACATTTTTGAGATGAATGAGAGTTGTAGGCATGATGGACCAGTCTGATAAATGAATCTGCCCAATTTCAAAGGAAATTTAGTGTTTTTGGGGAGAGAGGGGATATTAAAAATCCCAACTCAAATATAAGAGTTACTTAACTAGTGAACCTCTGCACAGGACATTCACAATTCTTAGGAAACAGTGAAACATGTCTAAAACTCTTAGCTGTGGAAATAGGATCTACATTTCTGATAATATCAAAACTTCTAAGAGATAAAGTCTACTTTTCAGAGCCACTGAACTCTGAGGCAGGCAGTCAGCTTTCATGACCATGAGCCTTTCTCTAGCCACACAGGAAAGGGAAAAGGAGCCAGTGACAAAAATTATTGCATAGCAAAATAAGACAAATCTGGAATCCTGTTCTATTAAGAGAGAAAACTCTTGAGCATTAGGAAAATGCAGTCCCTTCTGATGCTGTTCTATAAATATAAATGTTCTGTAAGACCATGAGATAGCAATCTGAAAAGCCAACAGGGAAATCAACAGTATGATCTTTCCAGGTGTCTGTGATAGAAGTTGTAGAAACATATATATATTTTTACCTTCACAAAATTGGTCTTCCTCTGGAATATTTATACAAATGCACACACATTCTCTCTGTCTCTTTCTCAAACACACTCACTCATGTATAGACACCTTAACTAGGTCAGATAACAGGATAATGGGAGAATTAAATTCTCATCTTTAGGTATCCAAAAAGTAAGATGTATCCCAAGCCTGTTGTCATTCTAAAATAGAAACAGCCAATAACATCAAGCTGTCCAAACATTTGCAGGTAGAATCAATATAAATCAAGTTCATATACTTCATACTTTGTCTATTGGACAGTCAGTCAGGAACTTGAATGATCCCCTGAGTGTGCAAGCTGAGAATTCATATGAAGCTCCATTTGGATAGGTGAGATGGACTTGTAATGCCAGAAGAAACACAACTTACACTCATGTTTTGAACAGCAAGGCTGCCTTATACATAGTGTGATGACATGTTTAATGACAAAGTTCTTTCATGTAGCCCCTGAACCACAGCAAGGTGATCTGGTAATAAAATTTAATGTTGAATCCAGATGGGTTTGCTGTCTTCACCAAGTCTGCATTCTCTACTTAGAGATAGTGCCAGACATATGCTTTACCTCATGATTGTAGTTAATTATACAGTAGGTCATATCTTGTGTAAATTGGGAACAAACACCTTGGAGATTCTGAGCTGGTGGAAGGAGATGACAAGTGTCATTGCTGTTGTTTTCACCATAGCCCTATGGAAAAAACTAATTACCTTTTCATCTTGGTGAATCTCGAGGTCAGTTTACCACTACTTTATCACTCCATGACAGGGTACATGGGTAATTAGGTAGGCTATGTAACCTGGATATTCCATGGATCTCATTACATCTTATTTAGAAAGGCTATAATTTGATTGGTGGAAAATTAAGGCATCTTCTCATGGGTCATTTTATCTCTCTGCAATAATAATTCTTGGCTTGATTAAAAATTGATCCAGTGTCTTAAAGTGAATTTATTATTGCTGCAATCTATCACCTCAGACAGATAATCTGGTTCCCATCTTTATCTGATTTGAAAAATCTGTCACTTATTATGTGTTGTTTTCTCCCTCCCCCATCATTTAAATTGATAGTTTGCTAAGGCAGCAATAGCCCCTTGAAAGAAAACTTGAGACAATAACCCGGTGATTTTTTTTTTTTTTACTATAAAAGTCTTATAATATGTCAATTTTAATATATTGATCTGAATTGTGTTCTAGCAAATTTTCTATGGGGAAAAAGAGTCAACCCATGATGTACTCAGAGCAATAAAGGGATACTTAGCTCTGTGCAATTGTTATATTTACATTCAGCTTTATTTCTGCCTTGCATTTATTTTTATCAGTTGCTGGATCCAAACAAGTTGGAGGCCTTGGTTTAAGGCCTGGGACTGGAATTTTTGGATGTTATCCACTGTTACATGACAGACCTATAGTGCCATCTCTTTTTCCCCAATGTTAAAAGAAATTATCTGTCATGTGGCATCAGGAAGAGGTATTCTGAAAACAAGGACATACTCATTTATTTAGAGATATAGTCCAAACCCAATCAATTGGAGCGTAGTGTATACACTCCCATATTTTGAACCCAAATAATTTTTTCACTAACATTATTGACAATTTTAGGTTCCTATTAAAGGAAGATTATTAGATTCCTGCATTAAAAAACCAAAACCCCAAAAGTGAGAGAAAATTCAAACCAAGGTAGTAAATGTGGTTGAGGATGCTAATGACTATTTCTTTTTAACAATCTCACTACTTGATATTTTGTGATAAGTATAGAGGAAGAGATGTGTATGTGTGCATGTATACTCATTGCACATGTCTGTAAGGAGATACTTGTTCTCCACCACTGATTTATTTATAACAGTCCTTCTAAAGATAATGGGCCTGCTATAGATCAAACAGGTTGTGAATGGTGGCCAAAGAAAGGGAGAGAATCCGTTTCAACCTTCCACTGAGGTAATTTTCTTCCAAATAGAGACTGTCTGATGTTTCTCTCTGTGTCTTTTTGTATTAATTCGTTTTCAGGTCCATCACAATTTGCTCCATAACACATAAATAAGAGGTAATATAAGGTGTTATTAGCTACCTTGCCAAAGCAATGTTTTTTTCCTACCTATATTATCCCATCTGCCTAACCTCTTTCACTTAGAATAATTTCTTCATGCTGGAAAAGAAGCATATCTTTGGGCTCCCTGGCTGGGAATTCTGGGGGCTGCAGTCCCAGCACATCTGGAGGGCACCATGGTGTAATAGGCTGTTCCAGGATGTGTGCTTGCTCTGTGAACATTATGCTGTCATCTGACAACACCTGTGATGAAACAGTATTTTGGCTAATTAAATCATCTTAAGCACCATTGTGCACCAAGTGTGGGTTCAACAGATGCCTAGAGTGGTGTCATGGCCCACAAGGCAAAGCTGAGCATTTCCAGCCATCTCAACAGTCTCTTTTTCTTGGCAGAGCAGCACATCTCCAGATGTCCCTCTCTGTGATCCTTTGAAGCCTCTGCAGCTTTTCTTTCAGAATTCTTTGGGGATGCATATCAACAGTTACATGGAGATCCATCTAAGGGATGCCTGGCACACAGATAATTTCTTGCCTGGGAAAAAAAAAGGTGAAAATCCAAGACAACTCTTGTTTATTTCTCTGCTTGAGTTGTCTTTTAGAGAAGTGAATGTATTTTATGACAGAAATACATGAGGTGCTGTATGGGGAAGTTTGACATAAACCAGGACAGCATCCTGCTTTACTCTTCTTGTTGAAACCATTCTTTGCTTGGAATATTAAATGGAATTCATTTTAATTCCTGCTCTCTTTTAGTCTAAAATGCTGATTAAGAGCCTCTGCTGTTTTCAGCTGGGACCATCACAGAGCAGTGTAATCTTTAATTTCTGATTGAATGCTTATGGGACTACTTGTTGCCAGGTTGAAAAAAAGAGAAAGGAATTCTGCTTTTAAAGTTCATTCTGTTTGGGGTGGAAGTTGTAGGCATTTTCATTTCAACAGACAATATATTCTTCTGAGATGTTTTGACACACCTCTGGCATATTTCCAGAAGCTCTAGAGATGGAGTACTGTTTAGAGGCAAGTTCTTGAGGTGAAAGTCGCCATTCCATTCTTGTTGATAAACTGGCATGGGACTTAATTGTCCTAAATAACAACAATAGTAATATCACACTGAGCCTACTGTCAACAACTAACTTCTCTTGGAGTTTATTATATATTATCTTTATGTCCAGAAGTGCCTCAGTTAAAAGACCAGATGGTACCCCCTCATTTCTTACAGAATTGTACTTAGCTTTGGTTATATACTGGTATTTTTTATGCATTTGAAGTAGCAAGCAAACTTTAAGGAAATGGACAGGGCAAGGGACACACACAGCTCTGTTTTCTAGCAGCCATCTCACTCTGCCAAAAGATGGGCCCAACCCTTTCAATCTCTTTTTTCATGTGAATAATTCAACTTGTATTAACAGTATGATCTGAACTGTTTGAACCACAGTGCTGGTTATCTGGAAAATGTTTTTTTCTGAATTAGCAATTGCAGGAATTCTCAGTGATGGGATCTGTAAGCTAGTAACACAATCCTCCAGAGCTCTACTGAAAAATGTCATTTTCTTTGGGATTTCTCCCAGATAAGTAGCATATGACTGAAGCCTTAATATGCTGCAGTGCTTTATGAGTAGATGGCTCTGAAGAAGGAAGAAAGCATTCAGAAATAACTGGTCCTTAGTCTAATATGTATCAGATATCTATCCAGGCACAGAATTAGTATGTGAACCTATAACATGTAACAGTCTTAAGAGAAATCTGCCACTGGAATATCAGAAACACAGCGAGGTTGGAATGAAAATTATAACCAAATGTCTGGGTTGGAAATGGTTATTGTTGCCTTTTTGTGCTTTCGTTAGCTTTTATGTCTGATATCAGCCCACTCACTATTGTGCAATCAAAATGTATCCTCCCCCTAAAAATCAAATAAAAATTATACACTAAATATATTCATTTTATAAATATGCATGTTAATTAAATATACATTTAGTTTAAATGCATGTGTTAATTATACATGTTACATTAGATCACAATTAAGTCAATAGAAATTGACAATTTGCATATAATCACACTTGTATACTAATCAGTTGTCACTCGAGAATGCCATTTTGTTCAAGATGGATCTATCCATTCTAAGGTATGTGAGGAATGTGGATATGGAGAAAACATTTAAAAAGAAGAATTTTTCAGCTGAAGATAAAGTTCAAACCACATCTGTTCAGAATGTATAGGAACCATTCTTCTCTTTCTAGAAAGGGCACTATGAGGCATTCCCCTTTCAATGTCCAAATCAAAAATATATGTAAGGAAACTGCCTAATGAAATGCTCTCTTTTAAGGTGTCCCATGTTCTTAAAAGTGATGATGTCAGGAAGAAAAATTCTGGTTCAGTGTAGCATTCATCTTTCCATGCTTGCTTTTTATGAACAGGGATTTTTTTTTTTTCATATGAGCTAACATTATATAATACATTCCCACAAGTTGCATGACTTTTTCATAACCTATAACTCAGCCCTTAAATCACTATGGATTTCTACTGCTCTGAGTATGTCTGATTACCTCACATAATGATATTGGCCTAAAATTACACTTTCTACTTTTAGCTTCATAGTGACACTGGCAGTTCCATTAATAGGCAACACAACTTCATGTTTGTCAGACTGTGGCAACTAAGAGCCAAGGAGGTCTTACAGACTGAGGGAAGACTGGTGTTATCTCATGTTCTTGAGTTTATGGATGACACTAATGGCAATACCACAAATAGATATTGACTTAGTTGCTCTTCAGAGCCTCTTCTCAAATGACTTCATTACTTTGTGTACATGATAGTTGGTACTTAGTTGGATAGGCAAATTACAAGTAATATAGCCATTTATCTTGTCAATGGAGCAAAATTAAGGGCAATAAGAACTTGTTACAACTAATTATAATCATGGATATGTAGTAATATTATGCTTAGATAAAAGCATTGAAATAGTGAAAATTTAGTCATGACCAACTTAAGTTACAGTTCAGTGGGTCTACTTTCCCCTAGAAAATGAGGTATTGTAAGAAACAGACCAGCTGCCAAATAAGAAAACACTAGGCACAGCTGAAATATACAGGACTGTTTAAAGCTGTAGGAGAAGAGGCAATTAAAGTGCTAACAGCTCTATTTCAACAAATATAGAACAAAACTATATGGCTTAGAGTGTGTACCTATATCGAAATGGAGATTTGTGAAAGAGAATGTACAAATGACCAAGCCATTACATTAATTCCTCATATAAGCTAAGTTTTATTTCTTACAAAGAAGAATAGAACCATACATGGAGAAACAAATGCCAAATGAAGAGTCAGGAAAGACAGAGGAACATGAGATCAAGACAGCTAATATAAAATAGCTAATTAGATAAGGACATTTCAATGACTGCTAAGATCAGAATGGTTAGAGCAATTTAACTCCCAGTAATAGAATGGGCTCCAAGATCACCGCAGATGGAGACTGCAGCCATGAAATTAAAAGACCCTTGCTCCTTGGGAGGAAAGCTATGGCAAACCTAGATAGCATATTAAAAAGCAGAGACATCACCTTGCTGACAAAGATCCGCATAGTCAGAGCTATGGTTTTTCCAGTAGTAATGTATGGCTGTGAGAGCTGGACCATAAAGAAGGCTGAGTGCCAAAGAATTGATGCCTTTGAACTGTGGTGCTGGAGAAGACTTTTAAGAGTCCCCTGGACTGCTAGGAGGTCAAACCAGTCAATCCTAAAGGAAATCAACCCTGACTGCTCATTGGAAGGACTGATAATGAAGCTCAAGCTCAGATACTTTGGTCACCTAATGAGAAGAGAGGAGTCTTTGGAAAAGACCCTGATGCTGGGAAAGATTGAAGGCAAAAGGAGAAGAGGACGGCAGAGGATGAGATGGTTAGATAGCATCACTGAAGCAATGAGCATGAAACTGAGCAAACGCAGGGAGGCAGTGAAGGACAGGAAGGCCTGGCGCAATATGGTTCATGGGGTCACGAAGAGTCGGACACGACTTAATGACTGAACAACAACAACAATAGAATATGGCAGTGAAACATAAACACTGAGAAAAAGAAGATAGATTCCTTTGAATTGTGGGTTTGGAGACATAATTCTGAGAATACAATGAACTGCAAGAAGAATCAGTCAACTGGACCTGGACCAAGTAAAGGCTAAGTGACTGAGATGATGATTACCAAGCAAAACTTCCCTTGAGGTGATTATCACCAAACATCTACTGTAGGCATCTGATCTGAGCAGATAATAGACAAAAACATTATCTTTGGCTAGGATCGAAGAAAGTAGAGGAAAGAGAAGATCATGAGTCAAGTACATGGATAGAATTAAAGAAATGATTGGAATGTCCTTTGAGGAGTTATAAGTTATTACCAAAGACAGGCCAAGATAGTGAAAATTTGTCAGTGCAGTCACAAGGAGTCAAACTTGACTCAATGGCCTCCTCTGAGCATGATATAATCTAGATTGAATCTATAAGACTCCCTAAAGAACTCATTTGCAAAACTGAATAAAAATCATATTATACTAATATTTCTATAAAGCAATGTATTTGTCATGAGCCATGATTCAGAGTCTGATTCTGACTCCAGCTGAGCCTGTGGATGTTGCTCCAGCTGAGCCTGTGGAATGTCAACCTCAGGAATCATTAAGCCATGATGCATCTGAGGCTGATCAGCCACAGGCATCTCCTGATCAGCTGGAGCAGTCAAATGATGAGGCATGACCCCCAAGCCCCAGATCCAGATGCATACAGAGGCGAGCAGAGCAGCGTCAATCAATGAGACTCCTTGCAAGGCAAAGGGTGAGGCTGAATAATTGCAGCCAGCTGCCAGCAGAGAGATTTAAGTAGCTTGCTTTGCCTTCACTCTCTGTTGGAAACAGTCGTTTGGAAATCTAACTTGTGTTCCTGTGTATCCTGTTCTTGAATTCCTGACTTCTGGACTGGCTGACTATCTGATTTGGCATCATGACTTTTGGCAATGTAACTAGACTACTCTTTTGCTATTTGGATTGCAAATGGTGCTTTGCTTTGCTAAGTCTTTGATGTACAACTTATCTGCTGTTATTTGCTTCTGCTCCTTGGCAACTGTTGTTTGCTACTGTGAAACATAAGTTTGTTTCCAACCCATTAACTCTTAACTGACTGAGGGTAAAAGTTTGTTTTGTCTTTAAAGAACATTGCAAGAGCTCAGTATGGAAGAATTGGTGGTTGAAAATGCTCAATTAACTCAGCAGGTTGCTTTACTCACTGCTCAACTGCAAGCAATGCAGGCTCAGCCAGCACCACTGTTCACCCCCACCCCCCAGTGGTAAATGTCCTGTTGCTTGCCCAGAAAAATTTAATGGAACTTTATCTGAATTCACTGCCTTCTGGGCTCAATGTAATTTATATATGAGCTTCTGACCTGAACACTTTCCAACAGATTGAGTTAAAGTGGGGTTCATCGTAAATTTACTGCATGGAGCAGCTGCTAAGTGGGTGACACCTTTGTTAGCAAGCAGAGTACTTTACTGGATAACTTCATTGAAAGTAGCTAGCATTTATAAGCCATGTATTCTGATCCAGTGAAAGCACAAATAGCCAACTGTCACCTTTGAGAATTGAGACAAGGGCGCTGCTCTGTGGCTTCACATGTAAGTGACTTCAAGTTGATTGCCCAAGATTTAACCTGGAATGAAGAAGCCTTGATTGACCAGTTCCAGGAAGGGTTGACTGATGAAATCCTAGATGGGTTGGCAAGAACTGAGTACCCTGACACATTGCAAGGATTTATACAGCTATGTCTCTGAATAGATGGGAGGTTACAGCAAAGAAAAGCTATAAATCATGGATACAAGCCTGTTGCCAAGTTTGCTGCTCCTTTACTAGCACCCAAACCTGAGAGTACTTTGACAGAGGAACCTGTGCAGGTTGGGGTGCACATCTACATTTATCTGACACAGAAAAGACCAGGAGGCATCAAGAGGGGCTATGCTTATATTGTGGAGGTCAAGGATATCTGACTGCCACATGTCCTGTAAAAAACAAACCCAGGAAGTGGATCGCGCCCAATTCAGAGAGAGACTACTGAATCAATGAATAATGGTTGCAGCTCAAGCTCAAATACAACATAGTATTTCTTCAAAACAACTGGTATTTACCATTTCCCTGCACCTCCTAAACAAACCAGAAATACCCATGTAAACCATAATTGATTTTGGGGCCACTGCCAACTTTACAGACTTAACAATTTTCCACAGACCAAGGAATACTCAGCTACACCGTTCAAACCCTGTTGGTGGTAGAAATTATTATCAGGTGACCTTTACACTCAGGACCAGTAGATAAGTCCCCACCTAAGCTTCATGTGTGCTTTGATCAGCACCAAGAACTGTTGGATCTATAACCCATTTCCCTGTGTATTAGGGCTTGAATGGCTTCAACCCATGATCCACATATCACCTGGTCTGAAGGCTCCTGGTTGTAGAACTCATGTAAAATCATCTATAGAGACTTTAGTGGATGAACTCACCAAGGAATCTTGCCCAGCTTTACCTGCCAAGTATGCTGAATACCAAGATATATTCAGTGAAAAAGAAGCAGATCATAGACCCGATGATTGTCCAATTGACCTAGTTCTAGGGGGAAAGGAAAGTGTTTGTATTCACTTTCAGAACCCGAATTAGCTGCTGTTTGAGATTTTATAGATAAAACTTGAAAAAAGGGTTTATTCGTCCATCTACGTCTCCAGCTGCAACTCCAGTGTTATTTGTAAAAAAAGAAATTGGGGGAACTTTGACTGTATAATGCTGTCTGGGTTCTCAACCGGATCACTATAAAGAACCACCATCTACTACCTCTCATCTTGAAACTTTTAGAATGTCTTTATACAGCCAAGATATTCACCAAGTTGGACTTGCAGGGTGCTTACAACCTAGCATGAATTCGTGGAGATGAATGGAAGACCACTTTTCAAACTCGATATGGCCATTTTGAGTATACAGTCATGCCTTTTGGTTTATCTAATGCATCCGGAGTCTTTCAACATCTTATGAATGACATTTTTGGAGACATTTTGGACAAATGTGTCATCATTTACCTTGATGATATTCTTGTATATTCATACTCTCCTGCTGAGCACTCCCAACCTAGTGATTGGTCATTTGATCAGGGCCAATTGCATTTCCAGGGGCATTACTACGTTCCTGCTGGATCTTTGCAGAGAAAGGTTGTTCTTCTTTGTCACGATACTCCAGCTGCTGGCCATTTTGGACAATATAAAACTCTACAACTTCTTTGAGAGACTTTTGCTGGCCATGAGTTCATGATGATGTCCGTTGTTATATGGCTTCCTGTTCTATTTGCCGTTGAGCCAAGCATGTTCCTGGCAAGCTTCAGGTGAATTATTACCTCTGCCTGTGCTGAATCAACTGTGGGGAACAGTATCTTTGGACTTCAGTACTGATTTACCTCAATCGGGAGGTGCCACCACTATTTTAGTTACTGTTGATATGCTCACTAAAATGACACACTTCGTCTCTTGCACTGGATTGCCAACTACCAATGCTGCACAACAGTTTATCTAAACTACCTTCAGATTATATGGATTGCCTAATCTCATAGTTTCGGACTAAGGCCCTCAGTTTACCACCAAGTTCTGGCGGGAGGTCTTTCAAGGTTTGGGAGTGCAAATTCACCTGTCTTCTGTGGACCACCTCCAGTTTGATGGACAGACAGAATGTTTGAATGGTATCGTAGAGCAATATTTATGTAGTTTTACAAATTTTCAACAGGATAATTGGGTGGAGCTTTTACCAGTTGCAGAATTTGCATATAACAATGCTCATCGGACAACTATTCAGATGTCTTCTTTCTTTGCCAACTATGGTATTCATCCTCGATTCCTTCCATTCTCATAAACCTCTTCTTCACTTCCAGCAGCAGAGACCTTCTGTCAGGAATTGATGGCAATTTATCAAGCCTTGCAAGATCAACTTAAAATGGCTAAAGAGACTTACAAAGAATTTGTTGAGAGGCATTGGCAACCTGGGCCCAGTTGTGGGAGATCAAGTTTGGATATCTACTCAACATATAACCATGCCATATCCATGCAAAAAATTTATTTATTTATTTAGAAAACTTATCCCTGCCCATCTCCCCCCAATGGGGGACTTTACAACAAATTAAAACAATAAATAAGTACATAATTAAAATTTATAAACTTAAAGTTTATAAGTTTATTGCTCCCTTCCCCATCGAAGCTGTCCTTAATTCAATTGCATACTGAGTCAAGCTGCCTGCCTTGATCAAAGTGCATCCTATATTTCATTGTTCTATTCTGATTTCTGATGCTCTGGCAAGCTCTCTTCATCCTTCCATTCCACCTCCGCCTCCATTTCAGTTGATGGCGAGCCTGAATATGTAATTGCGCACATCCTGGACTCTTGGTTGTATGGCCACCTCCATTACCTTATTGACTGGAAAGGTGATGGACCTGAGGATCGTTCATGGGAGGAAGCATCACATGCCCCACATTTAGTCCAATGATTCCATCAATGATATCCTCAGAAACCTTGCCTTATTGTTGGGGTGGAGGGGGGCCCTGATGCAGGGGGATAGTGTCAGCCATGATTCAGACTCTGACGATGTTGCTCAAGCTGAGCCTGTGGAATGTTAGCCTCAGAAATCATCTGAGGCTGATCAGCCACAGGCATCTCCTGATCAGCTGGAGCAGTCAGATGATGAGGCCCAAGCCCCAGAGCCAGATGCACACACAGGCGAGCAGAGTAGCATCAATCAGTGAGACTCCTGGCAAGACAAAGGGTGAGGCCTGAATTATTACAGCCAGCTGCCAGCAGAGAGACTTATGTAGCTTGCTTTGCCTTCACTCTCTGTTGGAAACAACTGTTTGGAAATCTAGCTTGTGTCTTGTGTTCCTGTGTATCCTGTTGAATTCCTGACTTCTGGACTGGCTGACTACCTGATTTGGCTTCGTGACTTTTGGCAACATAACTAGAATACTCTTTCACTACTCAGACTACAAAAGGTACTTTGCTTTGCTCAGTCTTTGATTTACAACTTGTCTGCTGTTATTTGCTTCTGCTCATTGGCAACTATTATCTGTCTGCTACCTGTAAACAGAACAATATTCCCAAGGACTCAACAATATTCTTGTTTATGTTTTTGAAGGATGCTATATTTAATAGGGTACCCCAATGTTTTCAGAAGTCATATTCCATAAATATTTGTTAAAGCAACTGTTAAGATGACAATGCATTTCAAGATACTATGGACAAAGTCATTAAAAGATGAACAGGACATAAGGTTATGAATAGAGGGCATAAGTAGAACATTGGCACCACCATAACTGAAATATGGCAGAAAATCTATTTTAACTCAGTATGTCTTTTTGCACACTGCAGATATCAGAATTCATGTGCAGATGTCAAACTAGGAATAAATACAATTGTTATATGGAACAGTGTGCATGCAACACATCTATACCCACATAACACCGATTGTTATATATGTTCAGTGGCCCATAATAGGCATTAGGTGGTTATAAATATTTGATTATCCTTATTGAATTCAGTGGGACTTACCTATTGTTATTAAAGTTAAGCATGTATAGTGCTCAAAGCATATTATAGTAAAATTTAATAAGGACTCTTCATTATCTTCCATCTAGCACAGAAGTATTTATTTGGCTTAATGAAGAGAAACCACTCTTCCTTTGAAACAGGAGCCTGTATGGTTGTTTGAAAACTTTCTTCTTGAGGTTGCCTCACCTTATTAGCTCAAGTCAGATTAAAGTTATGTTTTCCTATTATTATTCAGTCTTGATTCCCCTTCTGTAGTTTTGAATTTATTTTCCTCAAAAACATTATTCATTGCAGAGAATTCATTTAGCTGAATAGTTTACAAGCTCAAAAAAAGGAAAAGAAAAGGAAATCACCAAGGTATTAAAATGAGTCTGTGAAAAGTACATATTTCATCAGTGATTTTAATCTTTAAAATATTTGCTTCAGGTATCTGGGACACCACTGATTCTGTGCTACATAATGTAAAGTCTAGTAAAGAAATTAGGTCAGCATTCAGACTGTTTCCCTCATAAGAATTCAGTGCTGATGCATTAAGAGAATTAATTGTGCTTTAGATAATCATGGACTAAAAAGTCTGCAAGGTGTGATGACATACATGTAAAGTTAGTTGATGTTATGGATGGAATAAATCTGATGTAAAAATATAATCTGCATCAACTCTCCAATTACTACCAAGTTATAGACACTGGAGTAAATTGATTTATATCTCCAGCTAGGAGAAATAGAACTTTTCACCAGTTAGTGGATGGAAAATTATTCCCCTGATTTTCACCATTCCTGTATAGGAAACTTAAAATGATCATAATACAATCATACGTATTTTTACTCAGAATTTGTCTCCCACTTTGTTCAATGGAGATTATTTCCTAATAAGTGTGTAGAGGACAGCAGCAGTAAACTCCAAAGCATGGGTTAGGTCTTATCCTACCCTCCTATGATGATATTTCAGAGGTAAATATGAATGTTAAGATTCTGAATAAATGTGGAACCAGTAGTTTTCCTGAGGGGGAAAATGAGACAAGGGTACACTGATACGATCAGATGGTGATCACAGGGCAATAATCAACTAAACATTATTACAATTTAGAGTCTGCCTGCTTGCCAAAACACTCTGCAGCACAGGATTGTATCTTGAAGGCCAAAATGTTTGCTTTGAAAAGTAGCACATACATTTTAATAATATATACATTAAAAAACAACAACTATTGTTGATTGTGATACCAGAGAACACTATGAAGGGCATAAATTGGTTTATGAAGGTGCCAGCCTCATGAGATACAGGGCTAAAAAGTCCAATGTATCTGTTAATAGTATATATAGCATTATAGTATAGTGTAGCCTTTAGTCAGATTTTATTGTGATTTCCTTTCTAATATTTTCTTCACAGTAAAATGTCTTTTAGGACACACATTATTTCTGCAATCCATAGCTCACTACATGGAAGTATAGCAATGGATCTATGCCCAGAATAAAGGATCAAGATCATTGTCCCTCAATGCCAGGGCCATGGCTTTATTACTGATATTCAATGGAAAAAAATCTTCAAAAAATATAGTGGTGTATATCGCAACATTGAATAATGCAGAAGTTGCCTTGTGTCCTTAGTTAGAATGAGCCTGATCCAGCTTGGATAAAAAGGTGTGTACTAATTACCTCCTCCCTATTGACTACACTTCTTTGATGACAGATCTTTCTTACTCTTCACCCCTTGAGTCCTCCAACTCTTGGCCTCCTGAGTCCCAAAGCCCTGATCTTCATATTGGTGTCTCTAAGCAATTGTGGATGATCAACTCAGTTCTTCTGCTTTTGTACATAGCTTCCTTTTGATTGATTGATTGATTATGTGCCATCAATTCATTTTCAACTCCTAGCAGCCACATAGATAGATTTTCTCCATGACGATCTATCCCCAGCTTGGTCTTTCAGGTCTCCCAACAGTGCACTCATCACTACTGTAACTGAGTCCATCCACTTTGCTGCTGGTCATCCTCTTCTTCACTTTCCTTCCACCTTTCCCAGCATTAGGGCCTTAAATTTTTTATTAGTTTCCAATATTTCCCAAGATAAACAGGGAGGAATAGATATTAATTTTATTTCTTTATACCAAATCTGAGTAATGGTCAAAAAAGCCAGGTGGCATTGCTGTGAATGGCTGCATCTATATTCTGGGACCAAAGCAGCTGTGGGGGTTACCAGATTGTTTTGAAGTGTGTGTTGGCAAGGGGCACCCTGCTGGGGACTTCATCTACCTATACCTGGGTCATATGGGGACTGACCAATAGAGCTGAGGGATTCAATATGAAATGAAATGCTAAAGTCAACTCACTGGTTTATTTTTAAAATATTTGATATATATCCCTAAGTATACATGACTAAGAACAGTGAAAACACAGAATCTAAATTTTATGAATAACAGGAATAAGGTATAATATAGAGTTCATTTTAATCTGAGATTAAGAGTAGTTACTAGGGCTGTGAGAGGTGGCTTTGATTTGCCTTGATGAAGTTCTTCTGGGTCATCTCACTGCCTCGACCAGCACTTGCAATAGCTGAAAGAGACAGTGTAATGCAGTGTTGTCCAAACTTTGCCACTTTAAGATGAGTGGACTTCAACTCCCAGAATTCCCCAGCCAGCCATGCTGGCTGGGGAATTCTGGGAGTTGAAGTCCACTCATCTTAAAGTGGCAAAGTTTGGACAACACTGGTGTAATGTATACAAGCCTCTTCCAGAGGAGGCATTCAGAGCAACACAGCCACTTCACTTTTAGAAATGAGAAGGTTGTGTTGTACCTCAAAATAGCTTTGAGGAGGTCCTTCAGTTATACTTTCCAAGCAAGAAAAACGCACTTTTGAAGATCTCCTCAGCTCTTATAATTGCAGATCTCCTCTCTGTTCCAGATTGATAGCTTTCAGAATATATTTATTGTTTTAATTCACTAGGCAGCTCAGGAGTCATGCATTAATTTTTAGGGGTGCACCTAAGATGTTTAAGTGGAAAAGGTACATCACAGAATGCTCAAGAAAGAAACAAGATGACCTGCAGCTGTCTGTCAGATAAATGTGCTGTGGTAAAACAGGTTTGCTTCTCAAACTTTTGTCTTCCAAACATACATTGCATGGGTGAAGTTACTGAGAAACCATAGCAATCATGTGTTTGGATCTTTTAAATATTTGAGGTAATTTCCATGTCATTGTTGTAATTTTGATAAATCAGGATCAGCCCAAAGTCTTCCAAAAATGGCTAACAGGATATGTATATCAAGATGAGGTTGGGATGAGGTTTGTACAGAATCTAAAACAAGGTTTTCAAAATCAAACTACCTCCTACGTCCACAATATTTTGTACTTATAGAGTGGTGATCTATTGTGATAGTTTCTCTGAGAAAAACAGTGGTTCATGTGTCTGCTGTTAACTTAAACAGGTGCTTGAATAGACAGCTGGATGTTTAAGGGCAAAGGTCAAGCAATCAAAAGTGGCCATCTATTGCATAGATCATCAAACAGCAAGCCCATCAATGGGTTCAGTGAGGAATGCTGGAAATTAATCAGTTCAGCTCTGGTGTTTAGCCATGCTGATTATATAGTGGCAAAGCAACTGTGAGATGACAGGCCAGAGAAACTAATGTAATAGAAGTTCATTCCCAACAAAGGCCAAAAAGGCAGATCAATTTGCAATATTCTTTTCTGCACCCATGCACCAAAGCAGAAACATGAAAGCAGAACATTAAGGGATGCTTCCTATGAACTAGACAAATCAATAAACATCACTGGAAAAGGAGGAGAGAAAAAGGCGCGCCTTCTGTTGAACATCCCCAGCCCATTTTTCCATTTCAATGAAATGATGAGGAGCAACGGCCTCTCACTCGTTTCCTTTCACCTGCAGTGTCCTAGAACTCTCAAGGTGAATGCAACTTTCTGAGTAGGTCATCAGGGATGCTACCAGATCTTGCCAGAAAGGAAGTTGTGAGCCAGCCAGTAGGCAAAGAAATATAACATCTGAACTGGTAGAAACAAGGAACTAGAGTGCTTAACAGTTAGTGCCTTTGATTTGGCATTTGCAGAGAGAGAATGGAAGCTACAATTGGATAGTTGATGTTCTGATAAGAAAACAGAGTTTAATCATCACAGCAGAGAACCTGGCAAATACCGGTCCTATACCTGGAAAATTCCAGGAACCAAAATTCAAGTACAGGCATGGGTTGAAAATAAATCTTAATGGGCAGTTGGGTTCATCTAGTAAATCATGCTTCAGCTAATTATGGCTTAGCGTGAAAGAGAAGGAGGGAAAGTGGTCCAAGAGGATCTGAATTAATCTGACAAATCCCAATTCTGTTATGTTCATGCTCAATCAAAGCATTCGGCTATAGTAAAGTCCACACTAAGCCAGGAAGTGATTTGATTCTGGCTCAGTGTAGTATGTGGACATGGTTACTGTGGTTTATAAATGTATATAGTTTATTATATGTGAGAATCAGGTCACTATAGCTTGATCAATAAATTAAAAGAAGAAATACTTTATCATGGTC
The DNA here is from genome assembly GCF_059951505.1 of Python bivittatus. NCBI lineage: Eukaryota > Metazoa > Chordata > Lepidosauria > Squamata > Pythonidae > Python > Python bivittatus. The sequence continues at coordinate 8,720,236 of NW_028277030.1, forward strand.
TATGAATTCAATGTGTGTCAATCTTCATAGGCAGAGTTTTCACTTTTTGGAATGTAGGTTATTTATTTTTATTTATTCATCACATTCATATAGCTGCGCATCTCACATATGTGACTGGATGGTGTGCAATAAAAACAGACCATAAGAAACAAACATTAAAAAATGATACCATAATGAAAACTATTATAAAACTAATAAAAACATTAATATTAGGTTAACTAGATTATACTAGTAAATGTATTTATGTTCCTCTGTGCTGGTATTTTAATGTGTCAGTCAGCAACAAGAATGGTCTATCTTGGGGAGTGCAATGAAAGGAAATCAAAGGAGGGCAGGGAGAGAAAATAGATTGCTTTGTTATTCCATAAAGGATATTGTAGCAATAAAGACTCTAGTAGGAGAGTAATAGTATCTGGATGTTCTTGCCCTTACTTGGAAGCTAAGCAGTTTGACTCTGATTCATATTTGGATGGGATTCCTCCAGGAAGTTGAAAAACTTCCTACAAGAAGGCAGTGATGAAGTACCTCTATATGGTTGCAAAGAAAGGCACATGGGTCTGTCTGCGAAGTCATGAGGGGTGAGATGATTGGTGAATATGTATGTATCTGGACTATGGAACATGTGGGTCAGATTCAGTCCTTGGAATCAACACAATAAGCCAGGATGGTAGAGCTGATTGTGTTAGGTCTCAAGAGAGGGTAAATGCCAGCTGCTGTAGCTTGTACTGGACTAGATGGAGTAGTTCTTCAGCTCAGTGCTTGGCATCTTGATATATTTATATAGAAGAAGAGTGGAGAATCATAGTCTGAGGGATGCACGTCCACCTGGCTTCATTGTGTCCAAAACAAAAACAAAGAAACCCCATTGTGGCTTTGTGCTATGTGTAAGTCAGGCCAATGTGGGGAATGAAAACCAATGTGGGAAGGCCCACAGTTGACAGTGGGCAGCGCTATATCATGCTTCCTCTCGCACACATTGCATATGCAACATATGTATGCACACATTGAATACATTGCACTGCCATATATTGCACATACTGTATACTGTATAAATCAATGATACCTATACGCACATGCACCCAATGCAAATTACAACCTTCCTCCCCAACATGCATATGGAAATAGCTGCTTATACCTCTAAAGAGGTGAAATGCTGGTTTTCCATATTATCACAAGTTCTTCTTCACAGATAGGTAAGCCTATGCAACCTGCAATGTGTAGGTCCAAAATTGTAGTTTGCCTACCATACATTACATAGTATTTGTATTATGGAACAGAGAGATACAAAATAGACCAGCCCTTTTGTTCTTTTTAATAGTCTTGATTGGTTGATTGATGATATTTATATGGCCACCCATCTCACATAGCGTGACTCTGGATGGTGTACAAATAACTTTAGCCACTATTTTATGGAACAGAGTTAGAGGTAAGACTTCTGATTGTCCTTTAGGGTCATTATGGGCTTCTGTGGTTCTCTAGATGTTGCTGAAATTAGCAGCTACAGTCAGGATAGTAAATGGCAAGGGATGTTGGGAGTTCAGGAACATCTGGAGGACCCAAAATTCCATTCCTGTGCTGTAAAGGCTCTGTAATGTTTCCCCACAGGCTAAGCATTGGCACTGGGGCTTGCTTAATACTTGGAAATCCCTTGGTTTTGCACTCCTCAGCTCTCTATGGCATGGTTGCTTACTGGTTGCACAGGCTTAGGTGACCAGTTACAGTACAAGAATATTTAAGACTGAGATGGGTACTATCAAGATTGATTGTTGGGGCTAGTTTGAAGACAGTGTGTCTAGTCTGTTAGAATGGAGCCTTGCCTATTGTTAGCCTCTGTAACAGCCTTGGTGGGGGCGGGTGTCATCTGTCCTGTTTCAACTGGCACGACCAATATCTCTGAGCTCTCCAAGGAGAACCCTGGCAGCTGCAGGACATAATTACCACATCCTCCTATATCTTTTAGGCATTTGGATCTATGGCTGATTTCTACATTGCTCCCTTGCTAACTAATATGTTATTGGCTTGACACAATTGACAGCTGACGATGCTGGTAGCTAAAGAACTGCCTCTGGGACTGTCTCAAAATGAAGTTAATGATGGGCTACGATAAGCTCCCTCCGTTTCCTATACATCATTTACCTGGAATTGCACTGTGTGTGCAGGTCTCTTTTGTGATGGCAGGCCATGTGACCACATGGCCAGATGTACTAAATGATGCAATAATTCCACTGGGCCAAATTTGGACTTCTTTGCAGTTTTGCAGTAAGAGGAGAAACAAAGAGATCTGCTTAGGAAATTCTCTGGCTGGGGAATGAGTAATGCCACATAACAAAAAATGTATAATATTATCCATTATAGATGAGGCCAATAAATTATTACCCCTCAAAAAATTATAACCACCTATGAGCCTACAAAAGTCCTATTGACTTTTCCCATAATTACATAAAATGGAAGGTCACCCAAAACTCAAATTGTTGTGAAAAGAAGGAAGGGATCCTTATTTTTTTTAACAGTTGTTGTATAGAATGGGAGTTTGATAAATATGGCCCATTGTTCAAAGGTAAGCAAAACAGACCTGCTGAAAATCTCTTGCCTACTAATCTAAAGACATTGGAGCCCTCTTCATCACTGAATCTGGGTATCCTAGTCAAGCACTTTTTGCAACTTAGTTTTCCAGATTGGCACGATAGTTTTCCAGGTTCCTAAAAAGCTTATTCTGTAAATTGAACATTTATACAGCATTTTCTCATCAGAACAGAAACTCAAAGACCTAAAAAAAAAAATATCAATGAAAGATCACCAGGGTATACAATAAATGAAAATTAAATGATGTAGCTGAAAATAAGTTCAATAGTCACATTACCAGAGGATGGGCAATTTGGTACACTTCTGACATCTTGGATTACAGCTTCCACAAGGGGTTTGCTGTTCTCTTCTTCTGCAATGTTCTTTTTACTGCCCAGACCAGTCTACTTCCTTGTATTCCATGGAGATCTTCTACCCAAGTACTAACCAGGCCTGACACTGCTTAACATCTGAGCCCAGGATGGTCTTTCTTCTCATCTTCTCCTCAATATACATAGATTTTGTGAATCTTGCTGCCTGGCTGTCTCCTCTTTTTGCACAGTCCCCCTGCCATATGAAAAGGATGGACTCCCCTGCCCAAACCAGCACTGAAGCCCTAGTCAATGTCTTTGCCTGCAGGGCAATATCTCAGGGAAGAAAAGGTGAGGGAGTTAAATTCATCTTCAAAGTTATACCTGAATACTTGATTATCTCATGTCATTCTTGTTTTGTTATGTCTGTCACTGAAAAATATGCTTTACAATGCAGTGCTCTATCTGCCTCCCTAGAAGTAAGCCTTACTGCTTTCAAGAGGGCTAAGTCTCAGGTACTTAGAAAAAGAATCATAGGGTTGGATAGAAGACTTGTGCTGTATCAGTCTAAAAAGGCCCATCTAGTCCACTATTCTGTTCCTACAATGGCAAACCAGATATCCAGGAGGAGTCCACAATCAAAACATGAATGCTTCTTTCCACTCATGTTTCCATCAGTATATGTTCCCAGATAGGCTAGCTCTGAAACTAAATGCAATATATAATCATGATTATCACGCATTGATCTCCTGGTCTTTCATGCATTTATGCATTCCCCTTACCAAGGCTGTCCAAATATGTAATTGTACCCTGATTCACCTTCTTCTTTCTTCTCAAATTTGGTGCTACTTCCTTTTTCCTACAATCTTTATCTGTTTTGCATTATATTGGAATCGCAGAGTTACTCCTGAACATGAGCTTGCTTGTCTGCCGTCTTCCTAAATCATCTTTTTTTTCATCTAGAAATATCACACATTTCCTAATACTTTTGATCATGAGCTAGTCACTATAGAAGGTACAAGCTGTTCATCTTCTCTTCCCACAAATTTAGTGAAGAATACGCTCAGCTGACTATCAGCACACCTTTTCTGCCAATGGAGAAATGAACAAAAGAAGCAAGGAGCTGTAGGCAAAAACAGGTTATAAGAGTAGACTGCCTCCCATCTCTAATTGTATGCATGATATCGGTTAAGAAACAATTCATTTTTATGACGATGTATATTTAAGAAGGAAATTAGTCGGTGGTACTATCTGAATTATTTTATATATATTTCTACTTATACTTATCCCTAAATCTTCATAAGATGTTAACATCAGATTAAATGCATACTAAATATTAAAGAAATCCCAAGTCAGAATGAAAATTTGCATGAAAATATCTTGACACCGAGAGAGTCAACATGATTCTTTGAGGACTATGATCCAGTAGGGGGGATTATATGCATGCAGTGGCTCAAGTTCATTTCCTATCACTTTTGTTGTTAAAACTGTTCAATCTCATAGGTTTATATTGGTAAAATAATCAACTAAAACAATGGCGCATAAATCATTGGGCCAAGAGGCCGCAATCTAAAAAGTGTGTCAAGGTAATGATGTTGGCAAGGCTAGGATAACTACTAAATTTGATTTAATTAATTTAATTTGAAATTAATTTAATTTACAGCATTTGAAGTGATTGCATTTCATGGATAATGCTTCCCTTCCAACACATTAAACATTACAGTTCAGTAACAGCCTTGGGGGGTGGGGGGCTCTATAGGCTATATCCAATGGAAGGGGACATCATAATACAGTTCTAGGGTCACATATTATGCACCTCTGAAAAAGCTTTAGATGAGGACATGGAGACCAATCTGAATTGGCAACTATACATTTCAAAGAGGCAAAACATTAAAGGAACATATTTCTCATTTCAGTGGCTCCTGGATGGGATAGTAACAAGGTATGAAATGACTTTTCTTCCAGTAATATGTAGCTTTTCTTTATTTCAGCTGCTAGTTATGCCACACATGCTTCAGTTGATTAAAAAAGCATTTGTACAGAAGTTTCCTAATAGCCATCTATTAAAATACAGTTAAACTTACCGGACTGATTGTTTCACAGCAGAGACTTTGTGTTTCTTCAGTAGTGGCCTTCCCATATCAGGTAGCAAGTTATGATTCGAATGGAGGGGACTATCAGAAACATGAAGCCTATGTGGCAGTTGAGTTCCACTAGTCCAAGATGAAGCCAAAATATAGCAAGAGATGATGGGACTCTTAAAGGCACCTAAAATAACTCTTTCAATGTCATTTGATATATGCAGAAGCCTGAGAGAGAGAGAGAGAGAGAGAGAGAGAGCAGGTGAAGTTGAACTGTACTTGGGCATGTAGGAGAATGCTAGAGTGAGTTTTATATTAAAACAAGACTTATTTCTCTCTCTACACCTTAAAAAAAGGCAGAGCTTTCCAGCAGGCCTAGAACAAGTATTTATTTTTGTAATATAAAAGAAATCCCATCCCATTTTAAAGAGATGGCAAAGTGTCAGATTAATAATAATTTAGTAACATTTCAAGATATCTGAAGAGACTTCTTGGAAATTAAAAAGAATTTCGATGTGGGAGAAAATAATGCGAGTCCAAAAATGGAAATCTCCCAGATATTTTCTCACCTTAAAAAAATCTTTTTATTGATATTCTTGGCTATGATTGAAGATAATATGAAACATATATTTTTACATTTATCACAGGAGATGTCACAAGGGGCTAAATGTGCATTCTAAGAATATTTGCTCTCTGTTTCTTTGTGAATTTACTGGGATAACTCTCATTTTACTGCCTGGCTAAATGCTGTTCTCCATTGCAGGCTTCATCTGCAACTTGGGAATCGCACCATCCTACTTGTATAATATTGTGTGATGTAATACCCAATATTCCCCATATCATACTGCTAGCATTCTCCTTGATTCGTTTTCTTTATGAAAAGAAGATTGTTTTTTCTTTTGGGAAGCATTCAGACAGGCAGCTTCCCATCTCTATACCAAAGCAATATAAACCTGAGAGAAAAGCTTTATCAATTGCCTTACCACGTTTTAGACATAGTATCATGGCACTGAATCAGGTTCGGTACCAGGTGACAAATAGACAAATGGGTGCCATCTTGTTCTTCTTTTTAGTAGTAACTCATCACTCTTCCAAAAACATTCTTTGCACACTGAACCCTTTGATCTCATCTATCCAGCTGATACATTGTCTTCTTTTTCTTCTACAGTCCTTCCATCAGCCTTGCAGAACATAACAGGAGAGGCTATTCTAGAACGTGACTTCAAAGAAAGCTGCTCAGAAGTTTGTTTACCTCAGATAATTTTGACCTGCCACCCAAAAGCGTAGTTAGTTTATTTTGCCTGGCAAACAAATTGATGGGAAAGTTTAAGTGTACAGATTTAAGAGGTTTGGGTGGAAACACAAGAGAGGGAGATAAAGAGTGACTGAGTCATAGAAGTCCTTTCTTTAAATAATTACAGATTCACGAAAGCTGAAAGCCACCATGGGTTTGTTAATTTCATCCTTGCTCTTGGTTCTTAATAAAAGTCAGTACATGCCAATTTTCAGATTTAAGCTATATTTCAGGAGCTTTCTTGCTAAAGCCTTCACAAGTAGATTCTACTTTTTTTTTTTTTTTTTTTTTACACTTTTTGGTACTCTGGAATGACAGTGGCCTTTTATGTTCGAAACAGGATTCCAAATCTGTAGAACACAATCCTTTCATATATGTACCAAAGAATAAGCACGAATCAATATGATAGCCCTTATTTTGGGTAAATATCTATGGGATTGGGTTATTAGTTTCACAAATTATTCACTGATTACTATTTCTTGGAACAGATGGACCTCAGGTATCACGCACAGTGATGCATAGTGATGTTGCTACCCTTGTAGTGGTTGCGATGAGGTATTATCCAACCATAAATAACTAATGACTGCTTTTGATGTAAGAAACTGGATTCAGGCACCAGTACCTATACTTGTACATGTATTTGTTCTTGTAATGCAGATACCTGGTTATACTCCAAGTAACTAGGATAGCTGTTAAGCTTGATCCTGCTTTTGACTGGACTTCAAAAAGCCACTGTGTAAAAGCAGTGATGCATTAAACCTAAGATAATATAAAGTTTTTATTGTAAATAAAGGAAAAGAAAAATAAATTGGAGAACAAAGTCAGTCAACTTTGTATCACTCTCCCCAATAATTTGGTAAAATATTGTCTGGGGAAGAATACATATTAGAAAAATTCATATTACAGTTTGCATCTCCCCAAAAACTCAGCAAGAGGGATTTTAAAGTTTGCACTTTGGGACTTTTATCTGTCATAAATGTAATTGTAGCTGGAAGTAAATAAGACTCTGCAATTTATAAGGCCTTTATACTATCCCAATTTGCTATGGATGTAGAATTACTTTGAATAATATGACCTTATTTTATTCTGGCAGTTTTTGTGTGTGTCTGCTTTTTTTTTTTTAACCACTGCAGTGAGGATTATTTTAGCTGCCAGCTTCTGTCACAATATATTTCTAAGGTGTTTATGATCTGGCCCTTAAAACAGCACTCTTAAAGTCTCAGTCTAGGATAAGAGCAGTTAATGGCAAAACGTTAATCCTTTGAAGAGGTATGCATTTTCATGCTCAGGTTTCAGGATTTATTAGTACAAGTGGCTGAAGCTGTGGTGTTGTTTGAGGAGTGTTGTTGGAGGCATTTGTGAGTTTGCCCCATTGTGCTCTCACAGAGAAACTGGAGAGAGTAGGGATATGGGTAAGACTGCTGGAGTCAAATCTTGATCTTGAACAAGCCCAGAGGCAGAAGCCTGATTGGTGGAGTGGATTTAATGGAATATTATACATGCAATGATCTTTTCTTTTTTCTCCTTTCATTACTGATGCCTTTGTAGCAATGGATATTCACGAATCTTATAAACTTTAATATCAGAGATGCACTGTAGGATACATTAGAGCAACTTTCTTCAACTTGATGACCTCCACATGTATTGGAATTTAACTCCCATAACCCTTCCTTGGCATTACCAATTCTCATCCTGGTTGGTGGATTATGAAAATGGAACTTTAGTCTATTTAGAAGGCAACTGTAATTCAGCCTGGTGAAAATCCAAACATTCATATCTAAAGTTGATATAGATTTAATTCTGTGAGCCTAAACATGGGGAAAGTGTTCACAAATGTGACAACTGTCATGAAGCTTTTGCATGGGAAATATTCCTGTGTTTACAGATATTTAGGAAACAGAACCACCAATGGACTATTAACATTGGTATAGTGATCATTACTGCAGTGTTTGTTTGCATAAAGCAATTACATCCTTAGTAAAAACAATGTAGAATCATAATGAAAAGATCCTGTTTCATGGCAACCTTGCACACTGATCTAGGATATACCATAACTAAAGCTTTCAACAGGTGTTGCTGTATTTTTTTCTAAGTCACTGTGGAGATTTCAGAACATCTTGAATCATCCTGTTTCACCTATGAAACATTGATAGAATTGATAGGAAAAATAGGTGTTTATTTTGTCTCTTTAAGGGAAATGTAGATGGGTCTATAATCAGATGGGTCAAACAGATACAAATGGTTTACAACTCCTTGAGACATCATGTATCAAAAGGTCAAATATTGAGACTATCCTAGCTCTTCTATGAAGAGAAAACTCAAAATGTTCCAGGTTCCCATTTATGAAAGGGAACAAATGAGTTTGCTTAACATCACCACAGTGGCCCATTCATGTTAGCAATTTTCTATGGAGGTTAGCCAGCTTTATAGAGTAAGATTTACAATTCATTCATTTCATTTCACTGAAATATGAAAACATGTTTTCCCTTCAGTCTTTTCCATAGGCTAAAGAAACCATGGTTTCTGAAGGTTTTGCTTTGCTAGTTCTAATCTCATCCTTAATGACTATTTTAAATATTATATTATATTCTTTCATATATATATATGAAAGAAAAGAGAAAGGAAAAAGCACCTATTTTGGATAATGGTTATACTCAGAATTAATTGGGAGAATTATCACTGGCTCTCAAAATGAAATGCTGCTCTATGCAAATCCTTGGTAGTATTTATAAGGCAGACTGAATATGCTGAGGTTCAGGAATCACAAGTGAAGGTATTATATTAAGGGGGCAGCTGGTGGGGAATTTACATTGTTGTATAGCATATGCCACATGTTTAGCCTCCGTGGAGAAACACTAGCATTCAGACTATATTTCTTTAACAGAGCCTTTTAACTGTGATCTCTATTGAAAGGAATAAACGTTTCAGGGTATAAATGAAAGTCAGTGGGGTAATAATGTATATATGCAGCTTCAGGAGCAGCAAGCTTCCTTGGTCTCAATTTGCAAAATGGGGAATAATCAGCATGCTGCTTGAGCAGTCTCACTGTCATAGGATAAAATAACTATGGCCTTACAGTACAAGCATGGAGCTCCATATACATGCCTCAGCCCTACATGCATAACGGAACTGCTAAAGCATGTCTACCGTGTTTATTGACAGCAGAGATTACATCAGTGTGTATGATGATGATGATGATCCAAATGTGGATTGGTTTGAAACTGAAACACATCTTGTTATTTGACTGATTACTTACCCAATTTAAAGAGATCTGTTGCAATCACTTTTGGTTTTCATCATACTTGAAATTTAATGTCGTCTTTGAATGGCCAGCTCACTGCTTATCACTAAGTCAAGAAAATGTGTAAGCTAAAGAGCTCTAGTCCCTTCAGAGACTCTACTTCTTACTTCCATCCATTGAGAACATTACCTATTTATTTCTATTCTGTTTCCTGATTTTTAAGTAGTTCGCAGCTGATAGAAGGACAAGTTCTGTTATCTCATGACAGCTAAGTTTGTTCTAGAGTCTTTGATGAGGAACTTTATCCCCGGCTTTCTTAAAATCCAACTACTATATACAGTACAGTGTTGACCAGGTGATCTCCATTTACATACCTCTTAACTCTCTAAAAACAAGTTGGTGAGACAGGATTTTCTTTTCCAGGATTCACGCTGATTGTCCTTCAGCAAGGCTTATTCCTCTACATTCTGGTTATTTTTTGCTGATATTTGATTACTGTTGCTATAAATTTGCCCAGAACAGATGTTAAGCTGATGGCCCATAATCTTCCAGACTTCCCCTTTTTAAATCTTGGTGTTACATTGGCTACCTTCCAGTCCTTGGGTACTAAACTTGATTTGAGTAATGAGTTATATCTTTTTCTTAGGAAGTCAGCAATTTCACATTTGAGTTCTTTAGGAACTCTAGTGCCATTAGGACTTGAGGATTTCCTACAGTGTAATCTTTCAAGATGTTCTGGAATATTTTCTTTTTTTACTTCAAGTAGCAATACCTTCCCTAAGAAAGTTAGCACAGACCAAGGCATCTGTCCATATATTCTATAATAAAGACAGGTGCCAGGAATTCATTTGGTTTCTCTGCAAACTCTGTATCCTGCTTGAGTATCCCTTTCATTGCTTGTCATTTGTCATTCCACCCTATGAGGAAACATACAATGAAGCTGGGGATGAGGCTGTTTAGGAGAAGTTAATCCTGATCAAAATCTCTGGCAGTTAGGAGAGGAGAAACAACCACCTTGACAGTATTAAAATTGCTAGGAAGGAAAGTTAAAGCACTTTCCAGCCATCCCAAGCAAAACCTTCAGGGGCCATATGTAGCTCACACGACTTGCAGCTTGCCTGTCCCCAGCGCAGCAGATTATAGGCCAATTAAACTAATTCCTGGAAAGCAAACTTACCACGTTTCCTCTATTTCCCTTCTTGTCTCATCTTGAGCTGACCTTGTTGGGTCATTAGACACTTTATTTGTCATGGATGGCTTCCCCCTTCAGACCTCTTTAATTTCAGTTAGTGCTGGCAAAGCCCACTTATATTTTCACCTCTCCTATTCGATAGCATTTGTAAACTCCGTCTAACTGTAATGTTTTACATGCTTTGGCTTATCCCTTGTCATTTGAATAACCTGATTACAAATGTCACATTTATGTTTCATATTCTCTTTTGAAAGGAGCAACAAACTCACAATTGGCAATATTTATCTGAGTAGCGCATGGCGTTACGCTGAGCAGAAGCCTCGGGCAACAGCTTCCATCCAGTGGCTTGTTTTGTGAAGTTAAAAAGAGGGATAAAATTGTATTATCACTCCAGAAGAAAAGGAAAGACTAACTAGTAATATCAAATGTTTGAAGCCCCTTTCCCGTGATGGGAATTTCTTATTTTCCCCTGGTTGGGAACACAATATCTTGATACCATGCTTCATGTGGGCCTCCAGTGGTGACCAAGAGAAGTGCTTTTATCCCCCAAGGATAGGGTAGAGAATAGAAATCATCATCCTCGGTTTTAGCTCAACTGCTTCTTTTCTACATAGATTTATTCTGTACATCCCACCAGGCACATTTTTTTAAACCTTCACCCGCATTCTTTTTCCTGTGGTGGGGTTTAGGCCTTTTCTTCTGTGCTTTGTTCCTTCCACTTGGCGAAGTAAACAGCGAGATTGATCTTATGCACTGCATGTCGGTTTGTCCCAATTGTTCATCAATAGACCTGGGCTGGGAACGCATGGGCTGGAAGAGAAAGGCATAGCTGCAATTCACTTTGTGTCCTTTTTGCCTTTCAGTGTGCACTGGAATGTTGCTAATCTGAAAGGAGCAACTGTAGCTGCCAGCTGACATGCAAATTAATAATGAAGTATTCTGCCTCATATTAGGTCAGTGCAACTAACCATCTTTAGAAGTACCAGAGCAGAGGAAGAGGAACGAGAAGGGAAGAAGGAAAGAAAGAGGATAGGGTACGTGTATGGCTGCAAAATCTTTTTTTTTTTTTTTTGAAAAAATGTATTTTTTTTTAATAATGGGGATTGAATGGGGAATATATATGCCTCTAGGTTGCTTGTATTTTTTTTTTTCCTGCTTTACTGCCATTTGTGAAATGGTTTACATGAAAGAACTCTCTACTTGGGGAAAGAGATTGTTCTAGAAAATGGAACAATCACTACAACTGCCATTAAATCAGTACGAAAAAAGCATATTACAAAGCAATAATTCCAATGCATTTTTAGTTTGATTTTCCCCATTCTACACTTAGAGAATAAATCAAAAGTTACATAACCTGGATTTATCTGTGAATTGCTATTTTGGATTGCAGTCCAATATGTATTTATTTGAAAGCCAGCTCCATAAGGCCCAGTGGACATAATGGAGTGCTGATATGTCTTTTTATTGATGTCTTGCAGGATTTTGATGACATTGTGCAATGTATATTAAAAATAGATTCCCCCAATATATATTAAAAATAGATTCCCCCAAATAAAAAGTAGATTTAAAAGAAATTAAAAGGTGGCAATCCAGCAAGTATTATTTATTGGTTAGTCATATCTCATCAATATGTACCGTACTTTAGGTGGACTGGGCGTGCTGCATTTTTGTTATATCTCCACTATTCTTCTGCATTCCTCCATTCTCATTAGGCTGATGTGTCTTCATCCTTTCTTACCAAATGGAGCAAGAATATTGTAAAGCAACCTGAGAACAGGATGCTTGGCAATCTTTCCCATTTCGGACGTGGTTGACTGTTGAGATCATCAGAACGGTTGTGCAGCAGAGGCTTCAAATGACAGTGTCATCTTGCAGTTACTGGGGACAGGCCTTCTGACTGGTGGCACCTGAACACTGGAATGTCCAATTCCAAAATTCATGAGGCACCTGCTATTATACTCAAGCAATTAATCTAGGACAGTGCTCGTAGTCAGGGAGCTGGAGCAGGCAAAGCTGGGGAGTATGGGCTTTAGTGCTTTTTCAAAACTCACTCTTGAGTTTTGTCAGATGATCAAACTCATTCTTTTGCCAAACCATTTAAATACACTTGCACAAGAAAAGGGGGAACTAGTTGTGATGGATGGCTAAACCTGCATTTCCCTTTTGCCACTCTGTACAGTCCTGCTTTCTGAGTCTTTATTATAAATCAGCTGAGATACCCAGAAAGGGCAGTCCTGGTTAAACCAGGTCCCTTGATAAGTTGCCTGTTGAAGATCTACTGTTGAATGCTTTCCCTGTTCGGAATGTTGGATGAATGGTTCTGGCTTATTTTATTTCCCTCCCACTCAATAATTTTTACAATGCCTTAATATATAGTTTTTACTATGGGATTTTAATTTTTTATAAATGGTAGTTGTACTGGAAACACTGCAGAATTGCATTAAGTAAACAAAATGGTAAAATGTTGGAGTTGAAACCCGATTTCATTAAGCTGACTAGTGGAAATGATCTTCAATCCTCTCACGAAGGCCTGCCTTATGCTGGAGTTTTGCCTCTTTCAAGCAGGACTGTGAAAATGCAACCTGTTCCTGCCTGCTGGACACTCAGGCCAACTGTGCACATGTTTACAAGCCTGGTCTCAGAAGACAACAATTATATACACAACTATGAATACTAATAATTACTAAAATTTTGTGCCTTTGTGTCTTTCCCTCCCTTTCTCCCATGTCCCCTTTTTGCTCCCTTTTTTTTTTTTCCACCTAGGGGAAAATAGTTCTGTGTAGCTGGGTCTGTAATTTTCATTCTTTCTTTAAATCTCTAAAGCAATCTGACAAAACAGGAAGAGTGAAAAATGAAGAAAAGAAAAACAGGTTGTGTTGCATTGTAGTTTCAGCTACAGACTTTCCCCCAAGTTCATGGACAGATTAGATTTGGGTTTCATGGTTTGGCTTGAATGAAAGAAAGCAGCACAGAGATTAAAGAACTTAATCCTTTTCCATGGGTCTCTCCAGAGTGACTCTGTAACCCATTGCTCATTGTGTGCTTATAACACCTCTCCTGGCTGTCAGGAGAATAATATGTGAGCCCGTTACAGCATAAAGCTTGAGTCTGGTCCAAGAGAAAAGGCCCAGCTTCAATACTTTGAGGTCTGTCTAGTCCTTATTTGCCAATGGAGGCATAGCTGAAGCGATAAAAATATTGAGATACAGACTTGTTAATAAAAAGTGCTTTTAAGGTTCATTGATTTTATGCTAAATTCTCTCCCATGGAAAATAATGGGACTTGGAAATACTCAACATTCAGTGATGATCCACTTAGGTAATGGTAAACTCTGAACTTAATGGTCCTCCATTCTGTTTCAGATTTAATTTGTGATTCTTGTTAGGACACCTCCCTATGGAAAATTGGAACTATGGGTGATTGCAGAGCCTGTGTGATCACACAGTGTTGGCTGGTTCTGAGAGCAGAGTCATTTTATTGGAGGGGGGATCCTCTGTGATTTATCTGAAACTGGAACAAAGCTGGTGTTTTCTTTGCAATGTTATAGCTCTGCTGAGTTTCTAGGTGGATTATTCCCAATTTGTAGGAAACTCTTGCTTCCCTTTGCCTCCTGGGCTTCACCCGCTCTTGCAGGTCTTTCAAGGCAAGAGGTGGCTTGAAGCCTTTCCAGTTCCCCCTCTTAAGAACCACTTGAATTTTTGTTTTTATTTATTTATTTTTGCATTGCTCCAGACAAATTTACCTAGCGTGAAGGACATATTCAACAATTTATTTTATTTCCCTTTTGAATGGAGCAGGGGTGAAAGAACTTCTATACTTTGGGGCTGGCAGGAAAATACAGATTTTTTTTCCTGATGATTTAAATGATTTACTGCTATTGAGTTAGGACTATTCCACTGACAGTTCCAAATCACATTGGCTGTATAGAATAATTATGCCAATACTGAAGTCACCAGAAGTCCCTAAATTATCTCGTAGGGTTGCTGTTGGGAGATAAAATGAGGGGTAGTCTCCATGTAAAGCCACCTTGAGCTCTTGGAGGAAAGGTAAGGCCTACATCTAACAAACATGATCTATTATGAAACTTTGGGGTTCTATTCACTATGTTCATCCTCTAGTGATGCAGAAACCATTGAATGAAGGATTCTGCTCTCCCCAGTAGGTCCCAATTTGCCAGTCAGATCTACTGAAAAGGATACCAGTACACTCTTAAAGTGATTTAGGTAGCAAAGGGATAAAAGAAGAGGAAATAAATTCATGCAACTCTGCATATCATTCATATCTTTAATCACATGACTGAATGTTACACCACCTAAACATAATTGTCTGATAGACAGCTATTTTTCCATATGAATGGTGGGGTGTTTTTTTGGGGGGGTATTAAAAAGCATTTAATCAGTGAGCTTACTTATGCAGTCTGAAGTCGTACAGTCTCAGCTCAGGCTGACCCAGACCTGGGATTCTGAGAAATCCATGGTAGAAGCTAAGAGGCTGAGCTTTGAAACAAGTTCCCAGGTGAAATTTCACCTTAGCCACAACTTCCCTGGGTAGCCCTAGATAGGACTCAAGGTTTGGTCTTTTCAGCTGCAATATTGGGGCTGACTTATATGGTTGATCTTACAACTGTGAGCTGCCCAGAGTAGTGAGAGTCGGGTGGCTTACAAGTTTAAATAATAACAACAACAATAATAATAATAATAATAATTTGAAGTGTTAACAAAGAAAACCAGGAAAGAAAGGTTATGGGTCATTATGTTCAGAATGAAACATGTGACTGTGTTACGCTTGTGCAGCACTCTTGAGTTTAGCAGTCTCCTCAGAATTCAGTAATATCAGATAGTGTGCTATTTCTTGCAATATTCATAAATCCATTTCTGATCCCAGTGAGTTGGTTGTAGGGAATGCAATTTTGGACAACAGGCTGTCCATCAAAGTGCTGATTTGACCCTTTCTCTTTTCACCTGGTTTGGTTTCCTAGGTCAGTGTCTGGTGCTGTATAAACTATAGTTACCACTGAAGTTATACATTTTTCCTTTGGCTTTCAGAAAATTTCATTTGACAGCTGATATATTTCATCAATAATACAAGTCTTTTGGGTTTTTTTTTTTTTTTTTTTTTTACTTAAATGGGCTGCTCAGACAAGGGAAGAGATTTTTAAAGGAATCTTACAGTTTTCTTTTCAAATTCTACTTCAAAAGCTGCCAAGCAGCAAACCTCAGTCCAATCTTCCTATTCCTTAGTGGTCCTGTTCCCATGACATGAACAACCTAGTCATCCCCTCTTCCAATAAGCAGAGATGCCATGATGCACTAGTAGCACACAGTCAGAGATGGCTGGGTCGATGTTACATCAGCCATTTTTATAGTCGTCCTAGCATCTGCAGAGGGGGCAGGGAGATGGTCACTTTCTACCCCATTTCCCTTTTATTTCCTTTTTTTTTTCTCCAGGGTAGAGTAAAAAAGAAAAAAAACAACTGGGGTCTGCACCACAGGAGACAGATTCAGAGGGAAGGAACTCATCTTTCCATCATGTCTTCTGATTTTTACCTTCCCCTCAACTGGCAGCTTGAAGGAAGTTGAAAAATAAAACAGCTCTAGAAATGGAATATCTAAAAAGGCCAGCTTAATGATACCTCTCAGTTTCAGAAGAGGTAAGAATTGGTTAGACCCCAAGGTCAACAGTTCCCATAACTTGGCTGACTAAATGGAATTCATTTAACTCCAAGGATAACTGACTCTGTTTAAGGGTAAATCTAAACCCTCAGATATCCTGCTTCTCTTGGGCTAGACTAGACAAGAAGCCTTACAGGAGGTGATTCAAGAATGCAACACTTGATAAATAAGTTTGCTGCAAGAACTAGAAAAACTGTTAAAGAAGAAATCCATCAACTGCCAAGTATTAAATGCAATCCCTATTTATAGTAGGAGCAAGATTAAATTCTTGTGCCACTTTCTCCTACCTGCATGGCACGATGGGCTGAAATGCTCACATTGTTGGGGAGGAATAGGGGCCCACCTATGATAACAGCTCAGTCTGGTCTCAGGCTGTTTGTTTCTGACCTTATGCATTTAACTGGGTCAGCTAATTCCTTTTTAGTCTCTTTCCGTGACAGACTCTTCGTTTCCTTTGAGCAGTTAAGCACGTCATAGGAATAGGAAGGGTGTTTTTTGGAGGCTGTTAGAAGGCAGGTTTACAGAGAGCATGAGTGGTGTGGAAAATTTGTTCTTAAACCAAGTCAGAAAATATTTTGAGGGTTTCTAATTATATTCTTTCCTTAGAAGCAAGCATTTCAAGCATTATAGCTACTTTCCTAGAGTGTCCAAACCCATTTCTGAGACTAATGCCTTCCAAAGTGATCTGTCTGACCAGTCCAAACTAGATATTTTCCCCCATCTGGACCCCTTACCCTGCCTCCTTCACTCAGTGACCTGTGAATTCTTTGGATCCAAGGTCCTGATTTGCTGGACATGTGGAGGAAGGATTGTTAAAGCAAGCTCACTGCAGGAAGAATGGAGTTGAAATCTTGCACAAGGCTGCTGTAATGGTATGTGGGAAAGACCTTGCAAGACTGATGTCAGCCTTACTGGGTAGGCCAGACAGGAAACACAACCAGATAAGCCAATTCTACTTTATTGTAAAGCTACATTAACAGAATCTTGCAAATCTGAAAGTACAGTTCTCCCGCCCTCTCCTTTACAGGATGAGAAACTAAGGACGGTCCCTTCTGAGCCTCTTGCCCCACCCACTTTCCAGCTGTGGGCTATGCTGTCTCTTATCTGACCATTCCCTAGGCAGCATCTCTTCACCCTGCATCCCAAGATCTTTCCCACATACCATTACAACTGGGAGACAATCCACCTGAGAAGATGAAGCAGTAGATTTTCCATTTGGAGGAAAAGACTTTAAGTAGTTGGTTTCTATTTCTCACTGAGAGTGAAAGCAATGGACGGGACAGGTGGTTCCATTTACATGACAATTCCTGCACCCATAATAGTGAAACTCTATTCTCTGCCTTGGGGTGAATTGAGAAGTTGGACCTTTAATGTCCAATAAGGCACTGGGTTGTTTTCTTAAGCTCCAAGTAAAATTATGGTGATTAAGCTATATTAAAGTACAATATACAAGTCATGGTCTGTGGATCACTAGCAACATTATCTGATCATTCCATGTGGCCCCTATAATCCTCTAATTGTTTGCCACCACATTTCAGCAGTGAGGCTTCTTGCTGAATTTTGACAGCAGTTTTTGTAGCAAAGTAAACAAGTAATGGGAAATAATCCCAAAGAGGAGGAAGAGAAGGGTGGGGGGAAGAAGAGGAAGAAGAAGAGGAAGAAGAAGAATTGTGTTCCATAACAGGAAATTATCCCCTCCCTCCATGTGACTATTTCCTTCACAGGTATCTAGTACACATTACATTTTTATGCAGACCTTAGATGGAAGGAAAAGGAGCAAGCATATAAAAAATTGCTCATCCTTGTTTTAAAGCCATGAACTTGACTTCAGGAAAGGGAAGAAAGTATCTTATGATTGGCAGGCTAGAAATGCTGCTGTGGTAGGATTCTTGCAATAGTTATTTCCCTGGAATTCTGTTAAGTTCTAAAATAGGTAGATCTATATATGGAGAATTGCAACACTGTTAAAGAAGCTGATTATTCATAACTTCTGGTGCAGTCTGAGAAATGAGAATTTGCAAATTCTCAAAAAACCTGACTCAATCCAAGTATTGGTATGATATTCTCATCTCAAAAACCACAGTTCTAAATATGCTTTTTTTCCCCCTTCAAAGCAAACCTTTTAAAATGTCCTATACTATTAATATGATGAGCAAGGTCTTCATTGCTTTCCTGAAGGCCAACAGGGTTGGGGCCGTCCATATCTCTGGGTGGAAGATGTTCCATAAGGCAGTTACCATGACAGA
The DNA here is from genome assembly GCF_059951505.1 of Python bivittatus. Taxonomy (NCBI): domain Eukaryota; kingdom Metazoa; phylum Chordata; class Lepidosauria; order Squamata; family Pythonidae; genus Python; species Python bivittatus. The sequence continues at coordinate 8,738,835 of NW_028277030.1, forward strand.
GAAGGCACACTTCCAAGCCACTGCCACATGACATTGTTTCATTGAGTGGACCCAGAGCATGCCCAACCTGCCAGATCTAGTGAGATGGGCAAAAATCATCAGGGATAGGTGGTCCCACAAATAACCTGGCCATGTAGGGCTTTCCTTTATTACATCAAGGAATCAACCTTACAGGAGAAGTTTCCTCAGATTCCAATACATTATGGTGTTAAAGAAGTGTTAATGTCATTATCTACCTGTTTATTCCTCCTTAAGTTGTTTATTGTAAAAAGTTATTAAAATAACAAAGGATCTGCTTTGAGCAATTTTTTTAGGATCACTATAAGGTTTTGTTGCTTAGAAACGACTTGATTCTTATGAGTCCAGTTTGACCTGGATCATGACAGTCAGTCTTATCTTTACACAGTGGGAAGACATTACATTCTTTCTCTAAAGAACTTGCACTATTGCATAGCTAAACTTGATGGGCTGTACCACATTTGGTTTGTGATTTTGACTGATCACGTTCATTCATGGAAAACTGGAACAGACAAAATTATAGCCATTACAAACAGATAAGGGAAAGCATCAGAAAAGAGAAGCTGTAAACACCTGTCAGCCCTACAAGGTAGATGAGACTAGGAAAACAAAGTTACCCATGCTCATGCTACTTTTATTATAAGGTTATAGTAACAGAATCTTGCAAGTCTGAATGTGCTTTCCCCTTCCCTACCTTTATCTAGGGAGGAACTTGTCTGAGATGCTTACTTGGGTTACAGATCTGCCCTGGATTCAGATTTCTTTTATGTGACCATTGTCTTGGTTGCAGCTCTTCTTCCTATTCCTCAAGGTTACTCCTTCTGCCCATTATAATGACTATGAAAAGGTATGGCTAGCTACCTATATGAAAATTTGCTCATGTGGTTTTGGTTCCTTGTAATAATCATGTCACAAACAAAATGTGAATGGCTTCTTGAATAGCCATTATTTTACAAGGATGAATGAATAGCCATAGTTCTTTTACAAATATGCAAGAAAAAAAAGTAATATTTTATCTCACATTTGTGTTATATATATATACTGTAGATCAATCTTTCACAGCTCAGTTAGTCCATGTTGGCTAGGAATTCTAGAAGACACAATTCTCAGCAGAGCAAGAGAGCATCAGGTTGGTAAAGACTGGTTAAAATTCAGGATTTTTTCTCTAAAATCTTCTTTAATAAAACTTTGTTTTAATTTTTTTTTTATAAAACTTAAAAACAACACCTTATTACAGAACTTATAGTTTTGTCAAGTTTTTGCTTATAGTTTCAGTCAATATCAAGATTTATGGCCCCTAAGGTTAAATAAATCACAATATTGACCTTATTGTAAGACAATAGTGGGTTAATGCATTTTTAAAGGTATTTTGTATTCATTTTTGATTATAGGGGCCATACTATCAGCCAGTACTCATTTATATTCTTCCTTCCTCATGTTTATTTTGTCATGTGTCTTTGCTGATGGATATTAAACCAATAAATATCATATTCATTTAATGAATGACAAATAACATCCAGTTGTAAGTATTTCTCCATTATAGGGGCTGAATTGAGTCATTTCCACAATCAACTAGATCTGAGTTGTAGAGGGAAAAATGCTTTCTTAAACTTATAGAGAAAGAACTCCTAACTTCATTTCTCCTTTTTATTTGTGCATCTACCATTTCAAAAGCAAGTTCACTCTTTCTGTCTCACCCACAAAGAACTCTATTTACTGTTATATAAAACCTTAAGAATTATGCAATTTAACTGACTAAAATAGTTTTGTTCATTTTCCTTTCAGATAATTTTAAATTTCCATTCATATGGTCAAGTGAAGAGGGAATCTTGCTTGAGCAGGTGATTCAGGGAGGAGTGAACAACCATACAAAGGTGTGTGTGTACTGTATCATCTACATGATTTCAGATTTGTGGTTCAGCAAAGAGTTTGGGTCTTAGTCAAATCTGTAATGTGTGACACTGTTTTGCAATAACAATATCACAGTTTTATCTATCATGCTTTGCTAGATTTTGCAACCAAGTCTTTACCTATGGGTTTTGTCTGCAACAGTCTCAGCTTGTAAAGTTCTGCGATCTTGCCTTATGGATGATCAGAGTAGGATAAGACTTGTTACCCCACCTCTTCAGGAATCGGAGCTGCTGTGAATTTTTGCAATCACAATTGGGCAATAAGACTTCTCATGCACCCTGGAAAACAGCACTCTGCCTATTTCGCCCATGAGAACGATTAGCCAATATGTTGTCTCAGTAGATTCAAACCAAGTATTAACTCATCAACATTCACTCCTTCTACTGTAGCATGAAGGGGAAAAATGCCACACAAACAGAAGATGTAGAGGAGGAAGTAGAAAAGGGAGGTTGGGGGGAATAGTATGTTGTTTGAATTGATTTGGCAAGAAGATGGGAGGACAGGTGGAACTGAAGTAGCCTGCAGCTCTTTAATAATTCCATCCATGATCTCTTGCCCTGCCTTGTCCCAAACACTGTATCAGAAATGTAACTGACATGGAGTTCCAGCTTCCCTTTTGAGGCCAATGCAGAGAACATCCAGGATAGGGGGTGAGCTTTTAGAGGTGTGGTGGATGTATTGGTAAAAGAAAATATTTTCTGACTTGTTATTTTAAATGTAGACTGAGCCCTACCATTCCAGCCAATTACTCTTTGCCTGTTTACTTTTAATTCCAGTTGTTGTTTTTGACTTGTCACTCATCACCCAGGTCTAGCATTGAATCCTGTTCCCGGTTTCTGTTTCTTTCCAGGAAGCAGTCTCCTTTTCTTGCTCTCAAGTCATTTCCTTCTGGCTTCCACACCCTGGCAACACCATGGTTGGGGAGATTAGCTGTTTCCACTTCTCATCAACCTCTCAGTCTTAGAAATGCACCTCCCTGAGGGCCTTTGAATTCTTTTCCACCTGGCTGCCCATTACTAACATTGCAGCCGTCGCTGCTGTTTTTCTGGTAGACCCTGCTCTTGCAAGACCTGCCAGAACCTAACTTTGGAACTAAGGCCTTAGTTTGGCCTAAGAACACTGGTTCCTGGGACTTGGCCCAGCAATTTCAGCTGTATCAAGACCATGGTGGGTGCCCTGAGGTGATTGTATCTGTCCATGTTCACAATCCTGAGCTTATCCTGCATTACCAGCAGTGGTCCATGGGGCTAAAAATGATACCTGCTGTACTTCTTTCATATCAAGAGAGATAGAGAAATGAAAGTGGGGGTGGGACACATTTTCTGGAATTTGGGGTGCTGTGGTTTTGTTCTCTAGTTTATTTGTATTAAAAAGCAAATGGAAGCCGCTTGAATCTACATGTTGATTGTTATAGTGGCTGCAGCCAGGCAGAGATAAGAAAAGCTCTTACTACCTCTGTGTGCCAGTTGGGGAAGTCTGCTCTATTTTGACAGATAACAACTTTATATATATAACCAGAAGAATGCAAGCTGCGGTATTCCCTGTAATACTCTATGGAAGCAAAAGTTGGACTTTGAAGAAGCAGGATAGGAAGAGTATTGACACTTCTGAACTTCAGTGTTGGAGAAGACTCTTGAGAATACCATGGACAGCCAAGAAAGGCACAAATGACCCAGCTCAAATTATCCTACTTCAGACACATTATGCGAAGACCCAGCTCTTAGAAAAGGCTCTAATGCTGGGAAAGGTGGAAGGAAGGAGAAGAAGAGGATGACCAGCAGCACGGGGGATGGGCTCAGTTACAGTGGTGATGAGTGCACTATCAGAAGGCTTGAAAGACCAGGTTAGGGATAGATCATCATGGAGAAAATGTATCTGTATGGTCACTAAGAGTTGACACTGACTTGATGGCACATAGTGTATGTATACAGGTGTGTACTTTTATGTCTGTAATTATCAATATGGAGAGCATACCATGAGAATCCCCATAACCAAACATGGTTGCATAGATCCATGTATGGATGATGCCTGCTTGCAATTAAGCGCTCCTCCCTTACCATCTTCTAACTTCTGTGTCAGCAACCATTTATTTTTCTTGTCGTGCATCAATATTGTTTGGGCTGCTTTGGGTTGCACAAAGTGATAAATGTTGAGGTATTTTTTTAAACATGTGCTAAATATGAACATGTAATATACTGATATGGTCATATGGATTACTCCCAAGTAAACTAGGAACCTATTGTGCCTTACTGAGGAATAATTTTTCAGATAAGTAAATAATGTTGTATTGAAAAGCAGAAAAGGAGAGTAATAAAGCAGCCTTCCTCACCGTGGTGCCCTCAGATGTACTGCACTTTTGGTTGCATTCAGAGTAAAGTTTAGCCGGAAGGATGTCACATACTGAATGCAGCTTGAGAATACCTGGTCAGTCCCAGCGATGTGCAATCTGGATACCAGAGAACATATTCTCCTCCCAAGGAACAGCCGTATAGAGATAGTTTCCATCAAAAGCTTTTCTTTGCCCTCCAGCAATACCATTGGCTGGCTTTTAGCTCACTGTGGCTGATGCTACCTTATCCCAGTCAAAGAAGCCTTCTTCCCGCAAACGCCTAGAGAGGGACTGATTGTTGCACTGGGGGCTGTTCCTCTGGGGAACAAGCTTGGTTTGTCTTTATCTGGACACTCCTTTACATACTTTGGATATGTATCTGCTATGCAGTAAAAATTAGATCCATTGCATAAATAGAACTCCAGTTGAATGTTTTTGCTATAAACTGCTGAAAGGATTTGACAATGCAGTAAGTATAATTAATAAATAGATCCCCTTCAGTAATGTGGTGTCCTGCACATATGTTGGGACAAGATTCCCTAAGTTATATTCCCAAGGCATCTTAAAGGTTTGGGGATACCAAACTGAGAAAGACCAGCATAAATTGTTGCTAGATTGTGAATACTCCCCTTATATGAAGCACTGCAAACATAATCATAGTTAGCTGCAAACCTTTACCTAATGCAACCACTCTTTCAGTTAAAATGATATCGCTTTCTCATTCTTTAGTATCTGTAGACACTTTATATTACCACCATTTGTACTGACTAATCCATCACTAAATAGTCTGAGGCTGACCTGCATGGATCTTCATTTCTGCTGACCCTGAAACACTGCAAAGAAATGGGATAAAAATAGGCTACAAAAGCCATTCTAGAAGAAAGCAGCAGCCAACCACTTCTGAATGGTTGCCATGAAAATTAGATGGATACATCCATCAGCAAGACATTGCTAACTTCCAATGAACCAATAAGAGTGCAAAAGCATTTTCCATTATTGTAGGTTACTATGGGTCTTCAAACAATAAAAGTCCCCTCACCCCCATTCCACCTAAAAAGGAAATAAAACAAATTGCTATTAGGGCTGTGCAGCGCTTCAGATATGAAGGCAAAAAAGTGCTCTGAAGTACCTGGGGTACTCATATAGCATCTGTGTACAACTTCTTAAAGCAGCTGTGTCTTTTCCATGGATCACAGAACTGCACTTTGCAGCTGGGAAAAACGTGTTCTTGGTGTTGCAGAACAAAAGTCCACCTTTGCTTCAGTTTCAGATAAGAGTGCGGAACCAGGGGAAAAAATTAGCAACCACTCAGTTCTCATACCCCAGTGACATCATGGGAACATTGGGGTTCAAAGCTAATTCTGAACTAAGGCAAAGTTCCCTGTGTAGAAGAGTCTTCTCTGAGGCTACTGAATGGCTTCGATAGTAACTGAGATACTTATGTGCAGACCATCTTGCGGAATGTGTTCTTTGCACTCAAAAGAATGTTGCTTTGCACACAAAAGAATGCAGGGAAAAGAATAATGGAGTAAACAACAAGAACCCACTGAGCACTTGAGGGTGCCCATGGATTGGTATTCCAGCTGGATCAAGTCAATGATTCTCATCTGACAGTCTGTCCTCTGTTTTGAATCCAAACCTCTTCCCTTCTCTGTTTCACAACAGGTGACCAGCAGTATTTAAACTGATAGCACTCACAACTTGCCATTTACACCCAGGGAGGTCTTTAGATGGGAATCCTCATTTCAAATCAAGTTGCTATAGCTACTTATACCTTATGTAAAGCATGTTATTTACAGACAGAGGCTATTTTCAGTGTGTCTTTTTATTGTGTTCCACAAGATGAGTCGTCTAATTATATTTTGTGTATATACTTTGTACATCATGCAGGAGTACTCAGTTGTATCCTTCAAAGAATAATTTGTCAAAATGCTTGGCCTTTTTGATTACCTCCTTTCGGCATGTATCCTGAAACTAAGTCTGGGAGAACGCTAGAATGCATTTGTGAAACAGGCACGGGCAAGTTGAACTCAACTGCAGAGATACTCCACAAGTTCTCACACCCTCCAGGTCAGAACAAAATCCCCTATTAATTAAACAAAAATTATAGCTGAAATAAATCACTTGCTGAAAGAAACCACTGTGGATTTTATTTTATTTTTTTTAAGGAAAAGATGATTGCAATAATTAAACATTCTGTGACTGGTGACATTTTAAGATAACTCTTAAAATGCCAACTAACCTAGATCTTTGAAATTGATTCAACATTGAAAATCATGACAGATCCTACAGAGGGCATAAAATAAATGGTATTGTCTTTAAAATGTTTTTGTCTTATCAGGTGCTCTTGCTGGGCTAAGAGTTCCATGGGGAGAAATTGAGATTCGTGGAAGCAGCTTCCTTTTAATAGTTTAGCAAGAACATTTATTGTCATGTGGCTACTGCTGGAAGCTCAGTCTGGGAATGGCAGAAGTGCTAGAAATGATGGGGCTGCTGAATCTTCCTCCCCCCCCCCTTCACCTCCATTTCTTCCTTTGCTTTCCTTTTGGCCTTTGTTGTCTTCTAGCTGTCTTTCTCTCACCTAGATTGTTTTACTTAACTTGTGCTTCTTTCCTGGGGGAGAAAACCAACATGAATGTATGAATGTGTATGAGGCAGGCAGTTCTGAGTAGTGATTCAGATAAGGAAGATTTAAGCCCTTCCTCCCTCTGATACTCAACTAAGTCTGATCCAAGTCATTTTCTTGCTTGAAGGGGAGCTCCAATAGCAGACACTCAACCCTGCCAGATATTTCCAAAAGCTTGCTGCATCATTCAGACACCAGATTCTATCCCCCTGTTCCGGTGGGGGTGCCTGAAGCAGGAAGCTTCACCTTAGGCAAGTCAGTGCTTGCTGTTTATTGCTCCACTTGTGCAATCCTGTAAATGTTTACTGAACTATAAATCCCACTTGGTTCTGTGAGGGAGATTGCTCAGCAGAAGGACTGTCACCTTAAACTCATGATCCACAAGGCTGCTTGTCTCTCTTTAAAAAAGACAGGAGGAGGGTGTAGTTGCATATAAATTTAATAAAGTGTTATGATGATGATGACTGTGGGTCATGGAAAACCTATGTTAATTCTTGCTGATATGGTGTACTCATACAACAACAACAACACCACTTTCAAATGAAAATCTAGCTAAACCAGAATTCTTCTCCTTGGCATCTATTTTGATGTGGACGATTATTATTTGTTAATTGACATGATATGTACTTTTGTGTTTTCCATGTGCAGCCTAAAATAGCATAGTCTAGACTCATCTTGACTTTGTCATCAAGAATATGGCCTCATTTAAGCTTGGGCTTTTCCAAGGAGACATAAATTTGAAGTAAACCAACAAAGAGTGCATGTTCATCCTTAAGCAGCCCTGATTACATAGAAGTCTTGCTAAGATTGTTGTTCTTTTGCTTTCTCTTGTGCTGAAAAGTTGTGAGTGCATATCTGTGCGGATATACCCTTAAATCACCTAAATTAGAAGAGAAGGAACATACCAGGGTAGGGCTATCTGACCCAAGTTGCAAAAGAGTCAGAAAACTGGGATGATGCGAAGTGGCCAGTGATGCCATAAACTGAGTGGTGGGGACTCATGTCACTACTGTATGGGCAGGAAGCCATATTTGCTGGTAAACATAGACTGAAAATGTATTACACATTGTATGGGATGTAGACAGACTGTGAGGGAGAAGTGAAATCAAATAAAATTGGGACAAGGGATGTTGGTGGAAGATATGCCTTAGGAATAACACTGAGAAGCAATCTGAGGTAGCATCACCTGGCTGGGATATTCCCTATTTCCTGTTGTTGCTCTTTTACTTTTTTCAAGGATACAAGATCAAGGTATTTCCAGGACTTTCTTAATAAACTTTTCATGTGTTGCAATTTACACAGTACCTAACTTGTGGAACAACCTGGCTCCAAGGTTCATTTGACTCTATGGTGTCTACTTACTCTTTTACACTATAAACACTTTCCCCCTTACTGCTCCATCTCTCTTTAAATAACACTGCCTTATACTGGGTTTCCTGTTGTTATCTGCCTTAGTGTGGCTTAAGCATTAGAAAAGTTGATATTGGTCCATTATAAGTCCTATGCAAGCTTTATCAGAAATCTATCCAATCAATTCATTGGGCTTATTCCCCATTTTGCTGAAGCGTCTGGAAAATCTTATTGGGGAACAAGGTTCTCCTTGAATGGCTGAGTCAATTTCATGAAATAGTCCTCCAACTACATTTTTCCCTACCTCTACATAAGACTTCCAGCTACTTCCAATGGTTGCTGCTGCATTTAGCTTCATGTAAATCATGGTAAGCCTGACCTAGTCCACAACTGGTTTTGGGGAAAAGGAATTCTTGCAGCCTCATCCTTCATCCATTCTTGCTCTTACCTACTAGTAGGAAATTATTGTATGGAAGCATAATCCTTGGAGATGGGGGAGATCATGTTTTTTAAGTAACAAGGAGAAATTAAAGTGATATAGAAAAAGGCTGCGAACTGGAGGCTGCAAAGAAATGAGTTTGTGTCATCAACATTCTGGGGGAGATCTGTGTAGACAGCCAGAAGTTCTTTGAATTCAAGATGCTATTTTCAACTGAGGAATTGCTTCCCTGTTCAGCTGTGTAAGCAGCTGCCATAGAAACATTTGAGATACCTGTGGCTGTATATTTAACTTATATGAATGCAGAACTGCAGCCAAACTCTGAAGGAAGAAACCATTTTGTATTTCTCAAACACTCACACACTTTCCAGGTGATACCCAGAACAGATTTTATTTTGGGGAGAGGGCAGAGAGAGAAAATCTTTCATGCTTTTATACCACCAGTAATCATCATAAAAATCAAGAACATCCCCCAAGCAATTATTGTACAATTCTGCTTTGCTTTATTATATGAGGAAAATCTAGCCAAACATAACCGCTTTTAAGTTCTGTTGAGTTAAATAGTAGAAATTGGCATATGTTAAGTTTCCTCTATCCATATGTAGAATCAATTATAAAAAACATAAAAGAGACAAAAGTTTAACTGGTTCATGCCTCTGCAGCTTAATAAGATGTTCACTTGTCTTGTCATGAGACAAAATTTAAATTTAAAAGTAAGATGAATAACAATCTATACAGTACTTGTGCTAGCCATCTGGTAAGAAGAACCTGTTTGCTTTAAAAAACCATATGCGATCATTCTTACCAGTATACGCACTGTAAACCTAACAGCACTTTCTCTGCAGCTGGAACTAGTATCCACCTGCTTGCACATAAAAACTCAAAAGTCTGTCATTCCAGTTTGTTGACCTTAGATTCCACATTCCACTTGCCTTTTTATAGCAGAGAGGCAGACCCAGTCACAGGCACCAGGCAATTAGAAGATTTAACATGTCGCTACTTGGTAAAACTGATCTTGCATATATTTCTGTAGCAGGAGCTGTTTCTTCAATCTTTTCCCCTTTTCCCATTTTGTATGTTTCTGAAACCATTCATACTTCTGATTGCATCAGAAGAACTAACTAATGTAAAATAATGATTTGGCCATAAAAGTTGGTGGATAATAACCAAACTCTCATCATTCATTGGCTATCCCAGACTGGACTAATGTCACCTTTGTGAAACTTCATGAAGTAGCATCATCATCATCATCATTATTTAATCTATGTTGTGGGTGTTGTATTTTAGGGTGGAAATTAGTGCCAAACCTAAATGGGAAGGGGGATTGTTAGGTGAATATCTCACCCCTTATGAAATTAGAGTCTCTTTTAGCTCCTTTTTGTATCCTTTGCCAAAGAGTATAAAATTGTTCTGTTTGAAAGGATGAGGACAAATGCTGCTGTTATTGGAGTAACTTGATTTCTTCTTCAGATTGGGAAACACAACCAGATGCACATTCCATTGCAAAGATCGTTGTGCAGATGAAGTGGACTTGACTGTGCATTTGAATGCAGGTGTTATTTCTGTAAGTAGCATGAAGCATTTGGATATACAACCTTTTGAATGGTGATATATGGTCTACTTTCCTTTTCTTAAGCTCTCTCATCTCAGAGAGATACAGGTGTTACATATGTCAGGGCCTCATTTACGAGGTTTTACATGACTTCTACTACCCCCTGGTATGCATATGTGTGTGGAATTTTTACTCAGTGCTGGGGGTTAATATAACTTAATTTAGTTAATATAACTAAAACTTCCTGATTCAAGACAGCATTGGCACTGTGACTTTGCTGTTTCCTCTTCCTTCCTATGTAATTGCAGTTATGGAGAGGCAAGTGGGAAAATAGATTGGTTTTTCTTTTTTCTTCTTATCTAATACTCTCTCCAATGGTATCATTGGCAGCAGAAATCAACATTCATGAATACGTGGCAGAGCAGCGAAGTTTCCCAAATCCTGTAAAACAGATCCTTCTGATTGTCATTTTGCTGCCTGAGATCCGAAGCTAAGACAGTCATGTTCTCAAGGCCTTCCCAGATGACTGCAGTTGAGTAGAGGTTGACATTGGAACTTCAAGATTTGAAAAATCTTTACAAGTCAAGGAAACTTTGTTTAGATGGCCCTGATCTTGTCAGAAACACAATATTGCTGCCCTTCTCTGTAGTGGAAATCATATGACTGAATTAGTCCCTGAGCCACTTCCATCTCTCTGTATGCATGTCTGAGAATTGGGGACGAGAGAAGCCTGTAATGCAAGTGAATGAGCACGTTGGCTAAGATAGGCTTTATATTCACACAGCAAAGTAAGAGGAAGGAAGAACTGTTTTTAGCCTCCTATGTGAAAATTGCCCCAGTAGGTAGCAATGTTAGTTTGGCTTTCCGCTTTGGGCTACAGGCCACAAATTTCCCCCTTCTTCAAAAGTATGAAACCACAGATGGCTTGCTGGACTGTGCCCTTCAAAAAGAGCTGCCATCTTGACAAGCTCATATAAAAACCATGTTCCATTTTTCACTTCATAGGACTCCTGCCAGATGGAATTACATAGAACTGAACTGTGTTGGGTTTATTGTGCCCCTCTGCTGGATGTCTGATATGAAGCCGCCAAATGGGGTGGCTTTTTCTTCTAACCATGCAGTGTTAACAGAGAGCTAAAGAATGTAATGGTGAAGCATCTGTATGTAGAAATGCAATGGCTTGATTTGCATCATCTCTGAATGAATTTTTTTTAAGGCTACTGAATCTAGATGACAAAAATCCTGATAACCACGAGGTGGCAGCAAAGGAATACATCTAGTTCTAGGTGTAGTTAGATATAGATGAAATATCTTCTGCATTCTTGTTTGTTTTGTTTCATTTTTGTGGCTTTCAGTCAGTGTTGACTCCTGGCAACTGCCTGGACTAGTCCCTGCAGTTTTCTTGGCAAGGTTTCATCGAGAGAACTGTGATAAGAAATTTTTCAGAATGGATGAGGTGGAATGGCAGCATCCCATTTTATATGTCTTTCAAACATTTCTAGCTGCTTTGAAATGCAAAAGCACTCCTAATTCAGTTTATGCTGTTTCACTGACTGGATGAAAAATGGTTTTCTGGCTCTTCTTCTCTTCTGCTAGGTTCTCTTTTATTCCAAATGCTTCCTGGATACACAGCTGGACTGCTTCTGCATCAAAAAGTCTCTTTTTTCATAAAGCTAAAGTTTTTGTCTTTCAGCTCTAATCTGAAACATTCTTCCTGTTCGTACAGAGCAATGTTTGAAGAGGGTTTCAGCTGAAATTCTAATCCTCACGACGGCCACTAGAGGGCGTGATGTTCCCAAACTCTTGGCAGCAGTTTGCCTCCGGGCCATGTTTGTCTCCAAGCAATGAGTTTAGCCTCTTGTAAGGAAAGGCTAACAGCTGAGCGGGAGGGGGAAAAATGGGAGGAGATTAAATATAATACTGAAAAAGAAAAAGAAAGGAGTGAAGATGTCTTGTCTGAAGGCACTGCAGAACAAAAGGTAGACTTGGGTTTTTGTTTTTTTGTTCATGAGCCTTCAAGTCAGTGTTAACTCCTGGCAACTGCCTGGGCTAGTCCCTGCAGTTTTCTTGGCAAGGTTTTCTGGATGTGGTTTGCCCTTGCCTGTTTCCTAGGGCTGAGAGAGAATGACTAGTCCAAGGTCACCCAGCTGGCTTCGTGCCTAAGGTGGGACTAGAACTCACAGTCCCAGGGTTTAGGCCTGGTGCCTTAAACCACTACGCCAAGCTGGCTCTCAGGCACGGGTTCATTGTATATGTATATAAATATTGTTTAGCTTGTGAGCTTACCTAGTGAACTTTCCTTGAAATGAATTAGAATGAAGTGAGTTGGGAACACGATAAAGTTATGTATTAGATTAACACCCATCAAATCTAGATGCCAATATTCACCTTCTGTTAGCATTTTTTCAGTGAGAAGAAAGCAGAGTTACCATGTTGATATTTGCTCATGAATCTGGAAAATAGCTGGAAAGTGCTGTTTCTTTTAACAGACTCTATTTCTCTGGGACAGCCAGTTTGGTGTAGTGGTTAAGGCACTGGGCTAGAAACTGGGAGACCGTGGGTTCTAGTCCCACCTTTGGTACAAAAGCCAGTTGGGTGACCTTGGTCATTCCCTCTCTCTCAGCCTTAGAAAGAAGAAGGTGATGGCAAACCACTTCTGAAAATGTTGCCAAGAAAACTGCAGGGACTTGTCCAGGCGGTCTCCAGGAATCAACATGGACTTAAAGCACCAAACACACACACAAACAAAAATCTCTGGGAGGAAATAGCACTATCATAAATGTGGATGACTACTAGATGGCAGCAATTATGCAGTTCTCTGTTATTGCTTTCCTCTCCGTCTCATGATCTTCTGGAGTTTTGCAGCCCAAATCTAACAACCTTAAAGAAACTGAACTGGTAACAAGAGGAAGTCAGAACACTCTTACAGTAGCCCAAATGTTCCAGTGTTGTCAGCTCTACAAGGTAGACCAAAGAAACCAATGCCATATAGGTCAGGACTACTTTTATTATAACAGCTTTGTAACAAAATCTTGCAAGTCTGAACGTACTTTCCCCTCCCTTACTTTATCTTCATGTGAATTTTCCAGTCCCTATTGTGGTTGTAAGTTGAGGACTACCTGTATAACTTTAACATCCTTGATGACTGGAGACCCTTGTAATCCAATATTGAAGCTTAAGCTGTCAGTCAAAAACCTTTCTCTCATCTCAGATGTTTTCTCAAGTTAGTTTCTTGGCCTGGGCTCAGGATCTTAGCCTGGATGTGGTCAGGCTCTTATCAGACCATTGCCTTGGTAGTGGCTTTTCCTCCAATCCTTCAAGGCCATTCCTTCTTCCCTCTGCAAGTGTTCACAATCAATCAGTAGTGACATGCATCAACTTTTTTTTGTTTTTGATCAGAAAACGGAAAAAAAAGGAGCTGAAAACTGTTAAGAAATTGTGTGTTTTTCTGGGTAAGGAAGTGGAAGGGTGTTCAGTCTAGCAAATAGTGCAAGAAATGAGCATGGATACTGTTGTATGTATGTGTTTATGTGTGAGGATATGCCCCAGGCCATGACGGTAAAGGGAAAGACAAATTGTCAGTTGGTTTCCTTGTGTAATATGGTTGGTAGTAATAGTGTGCATCTGCGATGGAATGTGCTTCCCTCCGTCCTGAGAACCTGCTGTGTTACTATAGTCTCTCATAGTATCAGATTAAGCCAAATCCAGGACTGAACTGATCTTTTTCCAAAAGATTAGAAGATGTCCAAAAGGCATTGAAAACAAATCCAAATCCAAACTTCCATTAGAGGAGCAGTACATGGAACAAAAGTATGGAATGTCTCTCCATATAATGCAAATTCCAGGGGGTCTTTTGACTGATGGCTTCCAGAGAAGGCTTTTTGACTGATAGCTTAAGCTTCAAAATTGGATTACAAGATTCTCCAGTCATCAAGGATGTTAAAGTTACACAGGTAATCCTTGACTTACAATCACAATAGGGACTGGAAAATTAATTGTTAAGCAGTGTGGTCGTTAAGCGAGGCATCACATGATCGTATCCAATTTTATGACTTTTTTGTGGTGGTTGTTAAGCGAATCACCATGGCTGTTAACTGAATCATGTTGTTAATGTGAATTGCATGGTCGTTAAGTGAATCACGCAGTTCCCCGCTGATTTTGCTTGTTGGAAGCTGGTTGGGGAGGTTGCAAATGGCAATCACGTGACCCCGGGACGCTGCAACCATCATAAATACATGCCGGCTGCCAAGTGCCTGAATTTTAATCATGTGACCACAGGGATTTTAATCATGTGACCACAGTCGTTCTCATGGTCATAAGTATGAGGATAGGTCCTAAGTCACTTTTTCAGGATTGTTGTAACTTTAAATGGTGGCTAAACAAATGGTTGAAAGCAGGGACTACCTGTATACTGAAGGACTGTTTCAGTGTTTAGTACTCTTGGCTAATTCTCTCTGGAACATGGAAAGGCCTAGCACCAGCTGTACACTTGTAACTGTACTTTTGGTCTGTCATTTTTCACTCCTCATCTATCATTTACTTTGTCCTGTTCCATTTTCTGTGACTTTGGTACTAATTCAACAGGACATTTTTTTAAAAGCCTTAAACTGTTTTCATTCAATTTAATTCACCCATTCTGAAATTTGCAAAATTTTTGCCTAAGCGTGCCTATCCTCTAAGAAAGTTGCAAAATTTCAATACTCATGGCTTTTAGAAACCACCTTGTGTCTTCTTCACATTATTAAGTTTTTTATGAAATGTTATTTCTTTTATTTACCATATATGCTTTATTTAGATTTTATAATTAGCCTTAGACCATAAAGTATAATTTTTTGCATGTCCATAATGCATTATCTTTTTCTATCAATTTCTAATATATTAATGGAGGAAGGAAGGTGAATCAACAAGTTCTCCACCATCACCGAATTAAATATATGCATAATATGTGCAGATTTTCTAGCAAGATTACTTTTATGTGCTTTGTCAGTTTTATAATTTATAACAATCCTGCCAGACTTTTTTCAAGTATATATATATATATATATATATATATATATATATATATATATATATATATATATATGGCACTGGAGCTGGAAGGTCAAGGAAGCTTTTTGTTCACTCACACACTGAATTTGTAATACTTATTCTACTTGTGCAAATTTCAACCCATGTTGTGATGTGAAAATTTTCTTTAAGTCTTGAATCCTATAATATAATGTTACAATTTCTACAAATCCAAGATCAACATTTGGCAAAGAAATTGCAAAACCTGTGATCATTCTTCTGGTTTGAATGATGAAGTACAGGTCGTTCTCATTTAGTGACTACCTTGGACAGTGACCATTCACACTTATGATGGTGATGAAAAGCAACTTTGTGACCAATGCCCAAAACTTTGCAGCATCTCTCTCTCAGCCACGTGTTTGCTGTTACAGTCAGTATCTGTTGTCCTGTGCCTGACCTATTTTTTTTCCTCCCAACCCCTCTCACAGAATGGAGAGATTACCTAAACAAGCTATTTCTGAGCTGCTTGCAGGATGTCCCTAAAAAGCAAAAATCTTTTGCTGGCTGCAGCTGCTGCCTGAAATTGACAAGACTCTAATCAGTTTCACACTAAAGGATTTTGTTTGCCTCCTAAACCACTTGTGGTGAATGCCCTAGGCAAACAGGAGGCACTAGAGCATTCCTTTTGATGTGTATTCCCCATTGTGTGCCTGCTTACTCTCTTGTAATCCCTTTGTCTCCAATGAATGTAAATACAAACATCAATTTTCTTCTTTGTAATTATCTGAGAGTATTCCAAAGGGTGGGGAGTGGGGAAAAAGGGCTATAAGATTTGCAGTTTTACTTGGCTTCCACATGAGTCAAGTTCTGGAAATCTTCCCGTCATTTGGGCTCACCCAGCTGTTTCTGGTTGTATCTTTCTGATGCTGTAAAGCAAATGAAAGCTGAAATAAAATCATAGGCACAGTTGTGGTCATGTGATTTTTCATTTAGCGACTGCTTCGCTTAACAACAAAGGAAGGTCTATTTAATCATATAGCTGGTGATACTATTAAGCAGCAAGTTTTTCTGGGTGTGTGTGTGGAGGGCTGATATGGAAGGGATAAATCCAGCATCTTCCAACCAAATAGCTTATTGGTGCTATTTCTGATGATGATGGGGTATTTTCATGTACTTTTTATGAGTTCAGTTCCACCTTGAGGATGTCCTTGCATATACCTCCTAAGCTTCAAATACAGTTGCACTTTCCAAGAATGATGCTTTGTTTTTTGGTTAAAGAAGGCATCTGCTGAATGCAAGTTCCAGCAAGTCTTATTAAAAATAGTGAAAACATGTAATTAATTTATTGTGACCACTAGACATAAATACTATTAAATTCAATTCAATCCTACACAGGCTTCAGCCCCATTTAACTCAGTGTAAGACTGACTTCCAAGTAAATGTGCTTAAGATTGAACTACATAACTGTATTCTTTTGGGATGTACAGTGTACAAACCTTACTATTCTTATTTCCCCAGCCTTGCAAAAGAATACATATGTCTTTCCATTTTACTGAATGTATGCAGAAATTCATTTGGAAAAGTGCAATCATCGCCTCCCTGATGTCTCTCTCTCTCGCTTATGCCTAAACAGTCTTCCAGCTGGCAAGCTAACCTCAGAGTCAGCTGCCAATGCTGATTCATTACACAATCCACAAATGCTATTTAATGTGACTCCATAGGAGTGCTGGTGTTTTAAGTCACTGAACATGCATTTCCTATGATGCAAGATCAGCTCAGCATGAGGCTGTTACCTTGCCAGATTTTGATGCCAACAGTTATACAGTATAGGTTTAATTTGTTGGGCAGAGAGTCAACCCATTTCAGGCCATCTTCAAAGTACAGTAGATAGGCCCTATTGCATGAAGGAGTGGTGGTTTGAGGCCAATTGTGCCTTTCCATAAATTCAGGTGGTTTGTAACTTCAGGAAACACCATCTGAGTAATGGTGTTTATCCTCAAGCCTTTCCTCTTCATGCAGTGCCAGGAAGGCTCAGGAATGTAGCATCAGCTTATGCTGTGTGCTACAGACCCAGCTGGACTATGCTAGGGGAGCATTTGAGAAGTTTGGAAGAAAACCACAGGGAAAAGGGAATATGGTTTTTATGAAAGATGGTTTTCATTCATGTTTTTTTAAATAGCTGTTTGAAAATTTTTGGAAGAACTTGGAATTCTGATTACTGTCCATTTAGAAATCTAGATAGGCTACATATTTTTCCTTGCTCTGATATCCAGGCAGGGCGATATTGTTCAATAGCAAGCAACTAGAAACACCTTTGGCTGTGTGGGCAATTAAATTATGTCTAGGTTTGTGCTGAACATCTAGCTGATCAATAGTCTTTCCAGAACTGAACATCAGTCTGACCACAAGGATAGGCTGCAAGGATTGCCCACAAGATTGTTGCAGAATGGTTGCCTTCTTTGACTTAGAAGGATAATGTTAAGAATATTCACTATAACAATCCTTGGGTACCTACAAATCTGATTTTATCTGCCTAAATAAGGAAATAGAAATGACAGACCAGTCTGATATCCAGCATTTGCTTATAGCAGGAACTGACCTGGAATTATGGACATCTGGGCCTTTATTCCATAGACAACCAGGAGCTCACAGATGTTTGGGACGACACTTTTCACAGTCATTGCTGTGGGCTATGTTGACTAGGGCTACTGGAAGCTGAAGCCTAGAACTTATTGAGATTAGCAGATTGTTTACTCTGTATAGATTTCACTGGTATGCTTTCACTGTGATGGATTTTGCCATTAAAAACCTGATGATATTTATGTGAAAGGGGCTGACAGCAGGTTACTTATGTGGCATCTACCTAATCAGACTGAGAAGGACAGGTACGTATAACATGGAAAGCAAATGCATATGGTATACGGTGGTGAGAATTTTGATTTAGAATTGGAGAGACTGAGTGCAAATCCTCATGAACCTCACATGTTGTAGATGTCATAGGGAATGGCCTTGAAGGACAGGAGGAAGAGCCACTGCCAAGGCAATGGTCAGGTAAAAGGGGTCTGAGCCCAGGCTGAGAAAATAACTGGTCTCAGGCAAGCCCCTCCTGGTCCACACAAAGATAAAATGAAGGAGGGGGAAGCACATTCAAACTTACAAGATTCTGTCACTATAGCTGATACAATCAAAGTAGTCCTGACCTATCTGGCATTGGTTTCTTAGTCTGTTCTACCCTGTAGGGATGACATCAATCTTGCAAGTCTGAATGCTAGCTGTTACATAATTTAGGAAAATGATGTGATAGAAAGCATTGGTATGCTATGAAATGTTGTCATATAACTAATATTTTCAGTGATATTTAAAAAATCCATTAAAAAACAAGAAAATGCCAGGCCAGGTATTTCACTGCTAATGTGATCCACTAAGTACACATTTCTAAAAGCAATTCCGCACCTCCCTATGATACACACAGGTAGAAAATATACTGAAAACATTGGAGCCGCTTGTGATACGCTTTTTCTACACCCTTCCCCAAAGCACTGTAAATTGGAATAGAAATAGAAGAGTCTTGAGAAAGTTAATTCCCAGGAGCTGTTTTTACTAGATTGGAAGTGAAAACTGTCCATTGCAAAGCAACACCTCTTCTTTTCCCCATTCTGGTCTCTCTCTTGTTGCATTCCTTGATGGAAAGCATGGAGGCAAACATTTCAGATTTTGTAGACGTGCTGTCTCAATGACCTTCCAAATCGCCAGATCATTCAAGATGATTTTACTTTGTTTTGGTCAAGTCCCAAATATGTGTAATTATGCCTGCAGTAATGTCTTGGTGCTGGTGTGAAGAAGCCTGATCCGTATCTATGGTTGAGCCAATGTGATGAATGGATTTAGCTGCAGATGCATAATGAGTAATAATTGAGTCTCTTTTTCAAATTCCAGTAGTTTGAATGAATTTCTGATTCTCCCTTGCTGCAATCTAAATTGCTTACTTTTGTATTTGTTTATGCTGCTCTGGACCATCTGCTATTTAAATATTGTTTAATTTTACTTATAAAATGGTCACTATAATTTGCACAGTTCTAGTTGCTAGCTAATTTACTCCTTTATGCATGCTGGTATTTATGTATAGTACACTAGTTTCTTTCTTTACTTTTTTTGCTATATATCATTTTACTCAAAGCTCCAGATTGTCAAGGTCATTTTGACAGTTAATCCTGCCTCCAGTTTTAACAATTAGTGCTGCTTTCACCTAATCCTTGAACAAAGGACTGAATGACACTGAATCCAGAGAAGACAGCACTGAACTCTAACCCCCTCTCGGCTTGATGATAATTAATTAATTGCTTACTTGTTGAGCACAGATCTCTAGCAACTTTCTCTTGTGTGCTTAATGGCTTAATTGCCTTTATGCCAAAATGTCCAAGGGGCAATGAAAATAAAATAATTAGAAGCAATAAAACTGTTACTAAATCTCCTACCCCTCCCTCGAGGAAAACATGCATTAAAAGCACAAAGCAAACTCTGACTGAGTCTTCCCCATTCTGGTGCCTTACAAATGTGTGGGTCTTCAACACAAATAATTCCTAGCTTTCTGGGAATTTGGGGAGGTTCCAGGGTGGAGAATGCTGACCTGGCTCTTCTGCTCAACCAAACCTAAAGCCCCTGAGGGCTTTAAGTTGTCTGCAAATGTTTGTAGGGGAGTGGGATGTCATGTAAGCAATAGCAGAGAAAGGGCTGTAGGCAGGTAGGGATAAGCCCTTTTTGTGACTTTGGAAGATGACTTACAGAACGCTGAAAGCCAGCATTATGGGTAGATAGGACACCAATCCACGCTACTTTTGCCAAAACACAAAACGAACCAAAACTGGATTAACAGAGGAAAACTGCTGTATTGTCTTCACAGCACATTCTGGAACTGAATATGTAAGCCGTATTATGACATCATGTGCTGACCTGGCCTGATTCACATAACAGGCTAAAATTATGGTTGTGTTCCTATTGAATCCTAGTTGAATCATATTTATATATATATTTATATATGAAATATATAAATAAACATAAATATAATTTTATTTATATTTATTTACAATTTTATTTATTCATTTTTATATTTATTTATATTAAATATATAAATAGATATTAAATAGATATGATAGATATTATATATAAATATAAATATATATATTTAAAACCTGCCTTGGTTTTAGCCTAACCTAGCATGTAGTGCAAATCCAGCAATATTATGATATGGAGCTGCATCAAAATGTTTTTGTTGTGTCTTTTTCTCAATTAAGATGGAGTGAAATCTGCTGTGGAGTGAAATTCCATGGATTTGCCTCATGCTGGAAATTCCACATGTCAGCTCTGACTGGCTATAATAAGCAGTCCAGGCCCAATTCCATGTACCATGTTCTCTTCCCCCACCTCCCCCTGTGTTCCTCCTATTGCAGAGCATGAACTGCAGTTACCATCTTTGATCCTTGCACCCTGGCACTGGGGTCTTTCTTCACATCTCCACTGCTGCTTAAATATAACAAGGGAAGGGGGCTGTATTTTCAGGGCTGGTCTTGTAGAGGCGTCTCTTCAGGCAGGAGATATCTGGACTGGAGATATCTTTGGTATGGAGAAAAAGACACACTTACTTTCTTCCCCTGGATCAGATTTAGATCCAAACCTCAGAAAAAAATTGGGGGCCTTAGAAGCTCATCTCTGAAGTGTGCTTCCAAGTCTCAGTTATGAGCACCGCATCTCTATTGATTATCCCTGCAAAGCAGTAAAACATAGTGGACACATGCACTAGTCAAATTAAAGTCTGTTGAACCTCCGTTGTTAAAGTGATTCTTAGGGATATCCCATGAGGGTTTGGAGGCCTTTCAAGTGCTAACATTTATCTGGATCGCACCAATGTTATTTTCATCAAAAATACAAAGCGAACTCTGGCTGAGTCTTCCCCATTCTGGTGCCTTACAAATGTGTGGGTGTTCAGTGCAAATAATTCCTAGCTTTATGGGAATTTGGGGAGTTAAATCACATACTTCTGAGGGGTTCCAAGGTGGATAGAGCTGATCTGGCTCTTCTACTCAATACAGCCTAAAGCCTTTGACTTTGGAAGATGAAAGCCAGCATTATGAGTAGATGGGACACAAATCCACACTCCTTTTGCCAAAACACAAAATGAACCAAAACTGGATTAACAGAGGAGAACTGCTGTATTGTTTACACATCAGATTCTGTAACTGAAAATATCAAATGAGAGAATGGCATTTCACAGAATGTTTA
The DNA here is from genome assembly GCF_059951505.1 of Python bivittatus. Taxonomy (NCBI): domain Eukaryota; kingdom Metazoa; phylum Chordata; class Lepidosauria; order Squamata; family Pythonidae; genus Python; species Python bivittatus. The sequence goes on from NW_028277030.1 coordinate 8,760,343, forward strand.
GGGATTGGAAGGGACCTAAAAGATCACCAAATCCAACCCCCTGCCAGTGTGGCAATCCAGTCCTACAGCATCTACACATGGCCATCCAGCCTCTATTTAAATACTTCAGTGAAGGAGAGATTGCCTCCTTCTAAAGCAGCTCATTCCAGTGTTGAACAGGTCTTATCATTAGGAAATTCTTTCTGGCGTTCAGCTAAAATCTATTTCATTCTTATTATTTCTTGTTCTGTCTTCTGGAATAATTCTGAACAATTCTGCCTGTCTTCACACGACAACCCTGCAGCCATCATGTCTCCCTGCAGCTTTATCTTCTCCGTACCACACATATCCAGCGCCCCTAGCTAGGTTCCTCATCAGTTTTTCCCCTCAGGTTTTGGTTATTCTCTTCTGGGCACATGCCAGTTTCTCAGTGTCCTTCCCAAAATGCAATACCCAGAACTGGGGCAATACTCTTGATGTGGTCTAACCAGTGCAGGAGAAAGAGGAACCATGATTTCTCCATACTTCTGTTGATGTAATCTAGTATTGCCTTTGCTTTCTTTGAGGCTGCACAACACTGTTGTTTCATGCTGAGCTTGTGACCCAGATCCTTTTCACATGTCTACTCATCCTAAACTCATATTCTTCCTACCTGAAATAAAGCTTTCCTAACATAAAACTTTGCATGTATCTTGACTGAAATTCATCTTGCTGATTTCTGTTCTTGTTTCAACTTGTCAGGCTTTTTTTGAATCTTGTGACTGTCCTAAGGTGTTTCCTACACCCATGCCCACCCCCATTTTTTGCATTCTCTGCAAATTTGATAATTATGTTTTCTAGCCTCTTATCCAAGTCAGTTATAGATATGTTAAACATCACACAGCCTTGAACAGATGGTTTGCCCTCTGGTTTGACCCAGAATCATTGATATACCCTTGTTGGGTATGGTGGTTCAACCAGCTCTCTATCCATTTAATGACAACAATGTTCCACCCAGATTTTTCTTTCTTCTCTACTGGAATCTCACAGGTGACTTTGTTAGGTGCCTTCCTGAATTGTATAGATTTCCCCTTATCGCATCCTTTAGCAATAGAACTCTTTAAATTAATATTGAAGTTACTATCGCTGTTATCACTGCTGTCATATTCATTTTCAGCAGTAACAGGAAGATTCTATGTTATTAGTCTATCAAGAGGTAGTTGTTTTTTTTTATCACTACCACAAATAAGAGAGTCGGTTTTCTACAAAAGCATTGATGTATTTCATGTATTAATCTGTCGTTGCAATGAACTGGAGTGAACTAGATTCTCTAGTTACTACTAGTTCATAAATAGTCTTGTTTGGCTTCCAGTCCTATTTCTCCACTGGCACTCTGCATTCCCTCCAATCCATTCTATGGAAATACACATGAAGCTGTGGCAACAAAGAGCTGGTAGCACTGATCAGACCTTTCTGATTGCAGAGGTAGAGTTGCAGTTATTGCCAGCTTGTTTGAATGATCTCCTTAATACCAGTTGCTTTCGTTTAATCAGAACTCTAAATGTGAGAGCACCCCTTGCTTTGCAGTTTTCATTTTGAATTTAGGGGAAATATTAAACTGATTTTATCAGGAGAGCCAGTTTGGTCTAGTGGTTAAAGCATCAGGCTAGAAACCAAGAGACGGGGAGTTCTAGTCCTGCCTTAGGCACAAAGCCAGCTGGGTGACTTTGGGCTAGTCACTGTCTCTCAGCCCATGACATCAGGCTCAGGTGACAAGCTGGTTGGTCAATTCCTGTGGCAACCAAAGGATCGACATTTGGTTGATCCGGGGGGGGGGGGGGGAGCGGACCCTGCACTTGTGGAAAAAAATGCTATGAAGGATTGAACTGAGTTTATTACATTTTAGAATGATAATCTGTCTTCGGGTAAAGGTTCTGCTTCAAGTATCTATTTGTTGCATCTGGTGACAATTATTTTCAGGACTATGGGTGTGAATTCAAACCACATTCACCACACTGTAGGCTATCTCTGTAATTATCCTGATAAAGGAATAAAAGCTAATTTACTTTTCCAGTCCTGATGGTAAGTAGATGATAAGACCAAAGCACTGTGCATACTTCCTAGAGTTACACTGATCTTTGACAGGGTGTTTTGTTTGAACAAGACTTGAGTAGAACATCCTCTCAGAGATGCTTTGTGAAGCAAAGTGGCTCCTGCACAGGAGCTAAGTTGCTTCACTTCTCTTTGGAGTTCTCCTCCAGTCACTCTCAGTATTAAAGGTCAGCTCCTAGGAGCATTGGAAGAGGCTTCTGGTATGCAAAAGTCTCTTATTGCTTTGCAGGTTAAGGTTATGAGATGATGGATGCCAGGTACCCAGTTGAGATACATGGCATTGCCTCAGTATGGTGAATCCTATTACCTCCCCAGTGGGAAATGCCTAGGCAAGGTGTTAGCCCTCAAGGGAGTCCAGACAAGAAGCACAACCAGGAGTACTAGTTCTATCTATATTGTAAGTTTACATTAACAGAGTCTTGCAAGACTGAAAGTATTTCTCCTCTCCTTTCCTTTACTCTCCAGAAAACTAGAGAGAGTCCCTTTTGAAATCTTTCCCACACCATCCTCCCTTCTGTGGGCTGAGACATCTTTTACACACCAGTTATCCCATCTGCAGCTCTCCCTCCTGTCTCCCAAGGTCCTTCCCACATATTTAAGGCCAGGCTAAGCTGCCTTAAAATGGCCTAAGCTGTAGGAGGCATCTGGAAGCCTTCAATGTGCCCTTCCCCCAACTTCCTCCAAAAGTTGCTACCACATTCCAATGTTTAAAGTAACAGGAGGGGGAGATCTTTAAAAAGCTGGGGAGTAATCAGGTTAATTGTAAACTGGATTGTGAACTTTGTTGAAAGTAAATGGATATTAATTGATTTTAGTTTCTTTCTGGGCTGCCCTTTTCGGTGGAGCATAGCCTTTGGCATGGCATTCAAGGGCCAAGAGCAGGCCAGCTGCTCATCCCTGAACGATGGCCATCTTGGTTGGAACACATGCCTAACTGGGGTGCTTTCTAAATGAAATGGAATGTAGTTTCATGGGGGGCTTCAGTCTAACACAACAAAAGGCCTCATTTGTGGAGAAGGCTCCTTGCTAAGCATTGTAGCCTTAAATTACTGCCCAGCATCCAGTTCTGAAGTATATCTAACACAGGCTCAGTTCAGTGACAACAAAAATAAACGTTTTAATTTTTCACCAGAGCTCTGTGTCCCTTGGAATGGTGTATTTGTACACACACACATAGATACACACATAGACACACAGATGTGTATGTCATCCCCAATCGCAAACGAAAAAAAGATATTTCATAGATATCCGTAATTAAAATGATGAGTTATTATAAGATAGAATATTAGCCTTTTGACATCTTAATCTGAGCCAGAGAGAGCAAAGGAGTGCAATCTGAGCTGCTCAATTAAATTTAGAAAATCTCTCCCCCCTCCCCATTGTTATGAATAAATAGAAGGATTCTGTAGCAGTCTGTAGAATTATTAATTGCAATGAATGTGGAAAGTGCATGCACCGTATCATGAAATGGAGTATCATTGTTAGTGACTATATTTCTTGGTAATTAAGGCCCAGACTAATGATGCAAGTTTTTTCCAGCATGATTTTCATCTGATTATGAGGCTGCTTCATTAAGAGCACTCAGACTAACGAGCTGTAGCTGTAATAAAGTAATTTTCTGTCTTGTGCTCTGATTGATAAAGAGTTTCTATAGCTAAAAGGAATTGAAAATATAATTATAATTAGAAATGGTTGAATAAAGTTATTACAGGATTGCTGAAGGGTAGTGCAATTGACACTGTAATTTTGGGGGGGGACACGGGCGAAGTATGCATCTTAAAATTAGACTGCATAAAGTGGGGGAGGGCAAAACACACACGTCGCTTCTCCTTATAAATGGGCAGCAAAATGTTGCTCCTCTTCAATGAGCATGTAGGTGAGCCCATATCGTTCCAAAACACAGATATGCAAAGTGAGCACCACAGCTTTCCTTTCCTGAATTCCTCTCAAGTGAAGTAAAGCGCATGAAAATACTTTCCGGCTCTCTTTATAATCATTTTCATGCTGCCCTGTGTGGTGCACGCACACACACAGAAGCAATGCCCCTGGAAGCCCACCATATCATTCGAATTCTTCCACATGCATAAGTAAGAGTTAGCATATATATTCAGTTAAGTTGTGGATTTTCTTTCTCCCACCCTATGCTTAGTGTGATATCCAAAGACAACTTGGTTGCCTAAAAACCACTCTGTGTTCTCAGAAGAGAAGCTAATCAACTTTTTATGCTAGAGACCCTTATTGCCTTTTATGATGCTCCCACTCTGAAACTGCCCAAATTGCATTAGATCAATCCTTTGTGCCTAAATCACAAAGTAGGGATACTGGAGTGGTATAAATGCCCATAATAGAGGTTTTACTTAGAATTAAGCAGGGGCATCTGGGTACCCCAGAGTTGTTTCTTTATTTAATCGTGCTGCTTTTGCATCACTATAATTCCCCCTGTGAGGAACACGGTTATGCTTTAAAGCATACCGTTATGGACATTTGGTTTATGTGAAATCTGCCCTGTATAAACTCAAAGGAATTAGATTGCGTGAGCTGGAATCTAATGGCAGATCATCGAGATGTATATTTATGCTAATTTCCTGGAAGATGGCATTTTGTATCGATCATTCAGCCTTGTAATGTATTTTGGAAGATTATTTTCCCCCAGATTTTTTTTTTTTAAATCATTCCTTACACATTATATGGTGATAAAAATGTGTTATTGGAATACTATTAAGTGGGGGGGGGGGGGACAGGATTTTATTGGTTGTTCATTGAAAATGTTAGCTGTGATTAGTTACATAATCCTACATTAACCTGTAAATTAAAATTCCTTGGTGCAATTTGATGGCTGATTTAATTTTGTCTTTCTTTGTTTGCCGCAGGCTAATTCCATTATGAATTCTTTATACAGCCTTTTTTCCTCAGTGATTAGCAGCTTCTACTCCAGTCCTGATTGCTATTGTACACTTAGCACTACATAAAGCTGGGGATTAATATTCCCCTGAAGAATTGTTGCTATGGATCTGCACTGCTCCTTATAAGAGTTGTTTCTGCAGCTTCAATTGTCCATAAATTATGATCTCTAGTGAATTATCAGTGGGAGTGAACTAAGCTTAACAAGCAGAAGAGAGCACTCTAGTTCTGAGAGCGAGTGAGCGATTCTCAATTATTAATTGCCAGATTTTTATAATAGAGTCAGAAGGAAAGATATTTCCTGATCCCTGTGCCTCATGCTGCAATGTAAGAAATTGGTACATGCCAGAGGTCTAAAGTTAAAGCTAGGAGATGCTTTAACTTCTTCCTTTATTGAGACATCATCAGGAATGAAGGTCAATATCCTCAGATAGGAGAAAGGGGAAAGGCCTTTATGGGTGGAATAAGACATTTTGGCCTGCCATTGCTAGCATCATTTTAAAAGCTACCTGAAGTTAACCGGGGTTACAACCTCCAAGGACGAAACAACCTCTCTTATTTCGGAAGTGTAGAAAAAAGTAATTAGCACCCTAATCTTGACTCAGCCTGGTCTTTCTGTAGGGCTATGCTCTGCCTTGGCTTGAAATTTAAATCCAACACACTCCTACACAGTCACCATCCTTTTCATTTTTACCTTGGGCTGCTCCTTGGAAAAGGGAGGATGAAAGAATCATCTGGATGGCATGTGGGGGAACAGGAGAACTGGTGCTCTACCTAGTACCCTGCTCTGTCCTCCTCCTTGGTTTCTTGCTGTGTTTCTTTTTACAGTGAGTGGCAAAGAATGACTTTTGCACGTGTGAAAGAAAAAGACATTTCCTGTGGAATAGGAATAGTTCCTAGCTTAGCTTTCCAACTGTTGGGTGAGTCTGTTAATGCTCTCTGCACATGGAAGGATGAGGCAAGTTAGGGTGTTTTTAAGATTACTTTGAAATGGAACAGATGGCTCTAATTTGCCCACCTCTCAATCCATATCTTTCATGAAGCTTTTCTCCAGGGATTAAATGTTGGAATGTTTCTCCTTTAGATTTTTCTTAGCCTATAACTGAATGGGCAACTTATATTATTATTATTATTATTATTATTATTATTATTATTATTATTGTTTTATTTATTGACAATATCACTGTACCATTTGCTAAGTTCTTTAGATGGGATGTAGATGAAAAGCAATTAAAACTAAATTAAAATCATATCTAAACAAAATGAACAGCAGTAGTGCCCAAGCATTCAACATTCTTTTAAAACTGAAAGGCCAGAGGAAAATAAGAAGATTGCCAGCATAGATGCCAGATTAGCCTCTCTACAAAGTAGGAATTTCACAAAAGTTCTTCCCTCACATCACTGGGCAGAAAGAACAGCTGTTGTTTTCTTTTAAATTAGAAATGAAATATCCAGTCAAAATAAATGAATAAATAAAAGAGATCTCAATGCAGGCAGCTTCATACATGTCACTAGATGTGTATGATCTTCCCACATGTAAACTAAACTCTTCACTTGTGAAAGAAAGAGTGGTATGGACTATGGCTGGGGAGTGGGAGAGTGGATAATGCCTATAATAGAGACTTTGGACACAGCGAAATAAACAAGCTGAATTCTAGGTATGTGAACCTCTTTCAGATGATTCCAAATTTTCAGGTAGCATAAGAAATTTATAAATGTATAAAATTATAATTTTAGAAGAAATTTAGAAGAAATATATCAGCTGTTATGAACACATCAAATTACATCCATTCATAGTCTCTGCTTTGTTTAATCTACTGTGGCCAATAGCAGAAGTGTCCTGTAATAGCCCCTCCCATTAATTTTCTTTCTTCTTTGTCAGTTGAAGTATTAGGAGTAGCAGATAAATGTGTTTGATTCAAACGTTTATAAAATCTTACCTATTTACAGTATATTCCAAAATCTATATTTAAACTGGAATGTGATTGCTTGCTGAAGCAACTGTCACATCAACATTATTTCTCATCTTCCATGCTACTCAGCTAAATTGCTAAGATTAAAAAAAAAATCCATAAAATCTGATAAGAAATAGTTAAAATCACAATTAATTAATGCAGGCTGAAAAAAATCTAGCTAAAGAAGATTTTTCACTCCCTTCATAAAAGCAAACAAAATGGGGCTGATGCAGCTCCAGTGGGATTGTAACCCACAGTGTGGGAACAGCACAGCTATTACCACAAACTTGGCAAACAGACAAACAGACCTTGCAAAGAGAGGGCATTTTTAAATAGCATTCCTGTTGATTGAAATAAATCCAGAAGCATGAATTATAATAGGAGAAAAGCAAAACGTAAAAAAAAATGCATGCAGAAATGTATGCTTTTTCATGATTCCTTTCCCCGCTCCCCAAATTCACAGACTGATGTTGGAAGCATATCAAAGTGAACTTAACAGCTGGAAAAGTAAAAAGAGGAAATCTGACAGGTTTGCTCATGTCATCAATCGTTCCTTCTACTTATACATGATGACCTTGAGTGCCAAATGCATAGAAAGTAATAAAGAAATATAAATGGAGATCATTCTTTTCTCCTTCCATGACGTACAAACCTAGATCTAGATAAGTCTATTCAGAGGATATGCATGGAAATAAAATCCACTCTATTTATATTCACTTTCTCTGCTGCTGTAGCCAATCGTTTGCACTCAACGAGGCCCAGCTAATCTGCACTTGTAGTTCACTTTGACAGTCATGACTTTCCTCAGAGGGGCCAAATAAGTTGGGTTTTTTTTCTCTTTACAGAGAAATCTGCCCATTTGTGTTTTTGGACTAAAAGGGGTGCTTTCCAGAATAAGTAGCAATGCTGTTATCCAGACATGTAAGGATAAGCATAAGGTAATCAGGCGACTAACAGCACGCTGAGGTAGGGCAAGTGTTGAGGATGGTTGGAGCAGTCTGCCTTAGGATCCATTTCAGTTTCATTTGTGCTTGCAAATTGTGTTCCATCTCAGCAAAGTATGCATTTATGAACATCTTTTATCTCAAATAATACAATTCTAACAATGTGGAGTCCTTGGGGTTCTTTGAGCTTGGTTGTTTTCTTGCAAACGTTTCGTTATCTGGCTAGGTAACATCTTCAGTGCTAGAAGGGCGTGGGGTTTGCTCTCTGTTTATATACAGTAGTTTGCCTTGTCAGTGTTGGTGGGGGTGTGGTTTTCTCCTTGGTAGTTCCTTGATTAGGCAGTTGTTTACTGCCTGATTGTCTGTCTGAGTTGGTAGTTCCTTGATTAGAGTATTGTTTACTGCATGATTGTTCGTCTGATGTTAATCCTGGTGTTAACCCATGGGATCACTGCTCTCAGGACTCATAGCAGAGATTGTAATGCAGCATCTAGAAATTATAGCATTTCCAAGCATACAACCAAAAGTATAGATCCGATATGTAGATGACACCTTTGTCATAATGAAAAAAGGAGCAACTAGAAAAGACACATGAAACTATCAACAACATCTTCAAAGGAATAAAATTTACCAGAGAGGAAGGAAACAACAACGCACTATCCTTCCTGGATATCCACATTATCAGAGGAAATAATGGAAAATTAGAAATGCAAGTCTATCAAAAAACAACCCACACTAACCAAGTGATCCATAACCAAAGTAACAACCCAACCTCCCACAAGAGGAGCTGTGTAAGAACATTATTCAAACAAAGCAATCACACTGCAGCAACCCAGAACAGCAGAAAAAGGAAAAAGACCACCTATACAACATCTTCCAACAAAATGGATACCCACACAACTTTATTAAAAAGTGCCTGATCCCTCAACCTACTACAACACAACCAACACAAGCTATGAAAAGGATCACACTGCCATACATCACAAATGTCTCAGAAACAAAGAGCAGACTATTACAACCACATGGCATCTCTGTAGCACACAAACCAACTAACACCCTCCAAAACATCTTAAGTAAACTAAAAGACCCAGTAGCCCAAGAAGAAAAAACAGGAGTCATCTGCAACATACAGTGTAAGGAATGTAAGAATCACTATGTAGGACAGACAGGCAGAAGGCTAGCAGAGCGCATCCATGAACACCAACTAGCAGTCAGAAGACACGATGAAAACTCCTTCATCTCACAACACATGGACAGAGTTAACCATAGTTTCAACTGGGAAACTGTCAGCATCTTAGACCAAGCTAAATCCAAAAATGCAAGGGAAATCCTGGAAGCTTCGTATTCAGACAAGGCAGCCATCAACAGGCACATAGAGATAAACAGCATCTACACACTATTCAAAAGAGACAATAAAAAGGAAAACAAAAGACCAGAACATTTCCTCACGAGCAATCATCACCCAGATAAGCAGAGATTACCACCAGGCACACAATCAAACAGTAAACAATACCCTAATCAAGGAACTACCAACTCATACAATCGAGCAGCAAACAACAGCCTAAGGAACTACCGAGGAGAAAATCACACTCCCACCAACACTGACAGTGCAAACTACTGTATATAAACAGAGAGCAAGCCCCACGCCCTTCTAGCACTGAACATGTTACCTAGCCGGGTAACGAAACGTTTGCAAGAAAACAACCAAGCTCAGAGAACCCCAAGGACTCCACAGTTCAACCCTGAGCCACATATATTCTCTTCTAATTTTAAAAGTATTTAGGATGCTTTTATCCTAAAATAATGTGAGCCCGCAATATTCAACGAAGTTCAGAAGTCAAGGAATGATTATGTCACTGTGTTCTCAGTCGGAAGGTGTGGATTGGATTGGTTCACACTGGAATTCACAACATTTAATTTCCTCAGTCATTCTTGCCAGCATCTATAGTGGCCTCAGGTGGAAGAGAATGACATCTTGTTGGTCTGAAATCAATAGAAGAGGTTCATAAAGACATGAGGGTACTTCAGACAAGAGTCAATTCAAGGAAGAAACGTGAAGCTTTTTTTTTTTTCATAAAGAACAGGCTGGATGGAAAGGTTGCTTCTGTTCCACCAGATTACACACAAGAAATATTCCACAAGACGGAATATTTCTGTTGGATGAATGGAAGAAAAGGCCATTTTCTCGAATATAGTCTCCCCCAACACTCTCCTATTAGTCCATGAAATCTGCTTCAGAAGGTAGGGGAATCTTTCATAATAGTATGGGATATAGGGTCAGGGGTCTGTAGGGAGAAGAAGAAATCAAGAAGCACTGTGCCTATCCAAATTCCCCATGTAGTCTCAAATCTGCTTTAGCTGGCTGGCACAAGAATGCTCCAGAACCGATGTGGTGAGACGCAGGGATGCAGGATGGAACTGAGGGAGGAGAACACTTGATGCGTAAGTGGAAATCTAGTTTTGTGCCACTGAATGTGATCCATTACTTCCCCTTTTACCAGCTGGAACATTTTATTGTTGGTCGCACAGTCAGCCAGTTGTTTAGACTGGATTTGGCATTTTTATCCACCTATCAAGTCCTTCCCAAGGACCTGGGATAGGCAGATGTTGTTTGATGGTGTTAAAACTACCGTTGCAGGATGTAAACTATTCCAAGTAATGCTGCCTTTTGCAGTTGACTGATGGTGATTTTGTCAATGCCCATGGTCTTCAAGTGGCACTCAAAATGTTTTAGGATTGCACCCAAAGCACCTATTACTATTGGTATTATCATTATTATTATATTTTTATCCCACCTTTTACATATATAATGCAAGGTGGTGAACGTACCTAATTCTCCTGCCTCCTATTTTCCCCACAACAACAACCCTGTGAGGTGGGTTGGGCTGAGAGACAGTGACTGGCCCACAGTCATCCAGCTGGCTTTCGTGCCTAAGAGAGGTCTAGAACTTACAGTCTCCTGGTTTCTAGGCCAGCACCTTAGCCACAGTTCCAGATATGTTCCTGTTAACAGGAGTAAACCTTGAAACCAGCCCAATATTGAACCAATTTTTAAATTCCTCACTCTCTAATTTGAAAGTAATAGCAAAGTTGCCTAGAGTATACATTTGATGTAAAATGTGTGCGTGTGTGTATCCCTCTTGCTTTCTATTGCTTGCTATTGTTTCTACATGTAGAACCCATGAAGGGCTCAACAACCCAAGGTATGTAACCCACAAAACTTGGTGGCCTCATTTAGTCTAATATTGAATAGGGTAGTGACCAAAAGAGAATGGGGCTGAGAGAGGTGGTACATCTTGGGATTAGAAATAAGTAAGAGTTAGGTGTGTGTAACGGATAGCTGCCTGTTAAAGAAGGCCAGGGAGATAATCTGTTACACAGGATTCTCAAATAAGTGGAAGCAACTTAACCTTTGGTCTCCATCTTGCAAGTAATTCCAAAGTGCAAACCTGAAGGTTAAAACGTTTGGTTTAGTTTTAAAATTTTCTTGCTTTCCCCCCATCCCCTACCTTTCGTGCCATCTGCTAGATAAAGAATTCAAAGGCTTGCATTCTCTTTTGTCTCTTTTTTGTTCCTAAAAATGTTTTGCCTGATCGGAGATTTCAATTTTCTCATAGATCAGGGCAGCTATCTTTGTTTTATTATGCACCTTGAAGATTATAAAATGGAACTGAAGGAAAAAAACCTGTAAGCAACAACAAAATAAATTATGTGCATTTCAAAACATTTTAGAACTTTTGGTACAATAGTAATATTTCTTATCATGTCAGTACTATCACTCATATTACATGGGCCCAGGATCTAAGGCAGACAGAATAGTGGCTTTTGTAGAGGAGTGTTGGCTGAAGAAATTAGAAGCAGGAAATGCCACAAGTCTTATTTTCCTTCCTAGGACCACTGGCTTTCATTTAATTGGAACAACCTCCGTGCTAATGGCCAAGTCTGGTATTGGAATCTAACAGCCTTGACGAAATTGGTATCCCACTGTCTTCCACTTCGGTTATGTGCTAATGTTAAGTTTTATGCAAGAGCTGAACAACACCCTAACCTACCCCTGTAAACTGCAGATTCTTTGGGCTGCATTTTGATGGTATTAGGATCTCCAGTGGAGGATCACCATCACTGGAACATCTCGTAAGATTTCTATCAAGCTGTATTAGTAGAAGATATCTGGGCAAATTCAGCATCAAACTAAAAATAACTATCTAGTCCAAAACATATTCAAATATAAATTACATATTAATTAATAATTAATTGATTAGTCTCTAATACTACCCTTTAGATGAATATAGTTATGTCCCAGCTGCAACTTTACTATTCCAAATAAACCTGATTGCTGCCTCGCCCGTCTTTGTTTCATGATAGCAATTAGTTTGCCTATGTATGGTGTATCCACAGTTCTCATGTAAGTTTCTTCAAATAAAGAAATGCAGTATTTTTCTACTTTTACTTAATTATAATTATTACTTACATGCTTACGTGGTGCAGATAGAAAGTACAGATTATCATTATGGCATCTTCAGGACAAGCCAACTCCTCATCACATCTAAACAAAATACAATATAATCTAGATATTCTTCACATCTATATGTATTCTGTTATTATTGTAATTAACATACTTTTTAATGTTGAGCATTAACCATATGATACACATCAGCTTGATTAGATCTACATTTCAGGTAGATTTTTTAAATTAACAACACATCCCATCGTCTGGGTTAGGGTTCCATATTAATTTCTTTCTACACTCTGACACTCCTTGTCATAATTCCCTCATGTCAACTGATCATTGCTATTGAATCTAATTGTACTAATAGTTTATAGAACTGGCCTAACTGCTTTAATCTAATTATTAGAAATCAGGACTTCAAATTAGAGTTTCCTATGTTTAAGATTAGTCAAGACACAGTAAGATTAATTGATAAATATAGAAGCTCAAAAAAGTTGATAGGACAGTTTTTTTATTAAGTCATCATAACTTCTTCATTCACTTTGATTAAGCATAGTTTGAAGTGAAATTAAATCTTGCTGTTTTCAAAATTGCATAGAATCTAAAATCTCTTTTAAATTTCTTCATTTTTATAGTTTGCTGTCAGTTCGGGAAAATCCTGAAATTGTATATATTTCCCAAGACAAAAGTATGTTCTTGATAAAGGGATTGCATTTTTAAAAATAAAATCTATATATTTTTGTTATTAAGAACCTCCCTATAAGGTATTTTTGAGATATGTGGTTAACTTACCCTATTCTAAATGGGATACTTTGACAGAATTAAACCATGGTTTCAGTGCAGCGACACAGCTCTCCTGTGTTTATCATCAACTGTAAAATTTTAGGTAGTATTTTTTCCCCTTTAGGGAAATACTACTAAGTTCTGCCACTGTGAGTTTGGCTATGCAGTCATTTGCATGACATCGGGATAACGCTGGTCAAGAATGGAACTGGTGAGGCATCCTTGCATGTAATGAAGCATAGGCTCCATTATACCCAAGATACTGCATCCAGTTGTGCTATCAGGCTGGTGTTGGGAGCAGAAGTTTCTTCAAATCTCCAAATAAATTAACAGAAGAGCTTCCAAGCACAGCAAAACCATATTTTGAAGTATTCTATATTTTGCCATCTAATGGCCAGAATATAAAATATCTAACAACACCTCTGGCTAATCATCCATGCAATTCTGATGATTTTGATGTATTACGTTATATAGCTGTCTTAGTAAGAAAGCCAGAGCCATGACGTATACCCAGAAAACAAGCAGCAAGATGTGTTGTGCTAACTAAACCAGGTTCCTAGGCTTACCTTTTTTAGATCGCCTTCTTTCTATTCATGAACACAGTTTACTCTGGAAGGTATTTGATATTCTGACCTAGTTCTAACACTCCATAAAGGCTATTGTTTTATTCATATAAATTTAAATTTAGCAAGGTACTTAAGCATGTTCCTGCATTTATGATTACAATTCCTTTCTAGCAGGACTCCTGTAGAACTCCTGGTGGAAGTCTGCCCCTCTGAACTGTGACTTGATATTGACAGTTTAGGGCAGATATCCTCAACCTGGTGCCTTTCAGATGAGCCATACTACCATCCCAATCAGTATGAAGCAATGACCATGATAGAACTTATACTCCAACACATTTAGAAAGAACATTTGTAAGGCAGATTGTTTCAAGACTGAGATTGAATATGTATTACTGTGCTTTCCCCACTCAGTTCTGCTTTTTGATAATGCTAGGTTTCCCACCTCTCAACTTCAGAGAAGGACAAACTGGAAGACGCAATTAAGGTAAATTGCAATCATTTGGCCAAGCATTTTGGGGGTACAACCACTTATAGTGACTTTGAGTGGGAGGTTGGATAGATGTAACCTGAAGAGGTAACAGGGGCAATATCTGAGAGGTTTTTGAGCCTGTAGAACTTGTGGAAGTGAACAGATTTTTCTATAATGTTAGCTCTGCTACATGAAGATTGGACCTCTGCCCTACCTACTGGAAATAAAATAAAATAGCCTGGAAGGGGAAGGAAAGTTGGATCCAGGTTATAATCACTGCCTCTTTGAGGAAAGGGGAACTTCCAGTAACTCTGGAAGAAACACTGGTCTGCCAGTGTTTTACCAAACATTTTACCAAACCTGGATCCAATGGTGACAGATAACTACCATCCTGTCTCCTCTTCACTTCTTATGGAAAATTGTTGCGAAATGTTAGTTAACACACCAAGAGATCTGAAGGATTCATATATTTGGACCCATGCTAGTCTGGATTTAGGCCTTGGCATGGAATAGAGGCTGCACTGGTTGTTCTCAGGCATGTCTTGTAGACATAGAGGATGGGTGGAGAGAATGTGACCATCCTTGTCCTACTGGACCTTTTAGTATCTATACTTAATACTGTCAATCCAGTAACCTTCTGTGAAGGTTGGGGACTGGAGGCATCATTTTATGTTGTTCCACTCTTTCCTGAGTGGGCAAGGCCAGACAGTAGTGGCAGAAGAGGAAAGATCAGGCCTCCAGGCACGGGGTGCCTCAGGTCTTAGTACATGCAGTCCTGTTTAACATCTATTTGGGAGAGGTTGTCCACAGTTTGGGTGAGGTATCATCAATACCTGGGATGGTCCTGGGATGGAGGCATAGAGTAGAAGTCCTGATCAGTGCCTGGGGGCTTTTAGGGCATGGAATAAAAGAAACAGACTCAGATTTAACCCAAGCAAGATGGACTGCCTCTTAATTCAGAAGCCTACTGATTCCAGAATTATGTATACTTTGACTTTTAGTGGAATTGTGTATCCACATGGAGAGCAGGTCTGCAATTTCTGGATGCACAACTCTCCTAGAAGAGCAGATAGAAGTTATACCCAGGAGCACCTGCCCAGATTCAGCTGATCTCCAATTGTGGCACTAAGGATGGTCCCTTATGTCTTTGTCATCTTGTGATTGGATTACTGCAATTTGCTGTACATGGGGCTGCCCTTGAAGACTACACAGAAACTTTGCCTACCAATTTCAAAACTCAATAGCCCATGTGCTTAGGGACAGGCTCAGTACTGCCAGTTTACATCGTTGCTGCAGCAGCTGCATTAGTTACAATGTGCTTCTGAGGTCCTGGGAATGATCTATTAAGTCCTGTATGGCTTTGGCATAGGTAACTAAGAGACTGCTTTCCCCAGGTAGATTCTGCCTGTTCAATCCAGATGAGAAGTTATCACCTCCTGAAGGCGCTCTCCTCTCCTGAGGTGAGATGGGGAGGGGCATGATGGGAGTTTTTTGGGGGGCTCCCCTCCTTCAGAGGAGTTTGTTCTTCAAAGCAAAGATGGCTCAGACTCCCATGGCCATTGGAAAGGTTGGGGATTAATCAGTGTGGAATCACCAGTGTCAGAAATGATTTATTATTGAAGTATGCTATATATTATTTAACTGTATTTTGTTTATCAATCTGGATATTATACATTGCCTTCAGTCCTAGTGGACTGAGGCAGTAAATAAATAAGCCAACCTTCTGGAAAAGAACTTCTCTTTTTAATGTATAGGGAGATCCAGGAAGGAGGAGGGAGAGGGACAATTATGTTGTGTGAACATGCCTATTGCTTGTGCACGTTGGTTTTTATCCAAAGCTTTTATTTTTAAAATAAACATTTTTGGGTGGAGTGCAGAGAATTTAAAAGAACAAATTCTAAAGTTATAATCTTTAAAAGACTTGGTATTAAGTCTCTTTTTAAGTGAGTGTTACTTCTTTGTAAGCGTGGTTTGGATTGTGCTGTAAGGATTTTGTATATTTATGTATTTATTTCATTACATCAAGCTTTTATTGTAAAAACTAAGATAACTTTTTCAGAACTCATGAACTGCATTTCAATACAAGGTGACCAGAATGACTAATATTTTGAAAGGATTACATTAACAGATGATAGATCTGTTAATAGTTAACTGGCCATGATTATGAACTTCGATATGGAGAGACCATATACATTATTCTGATACCTTAAGCATTGCTGGAATGCTTCATGTGAGTCAGAAGCAGAATAGTAGATGCATTGGTCTTTGTTTTAACTCAGTAAATAGTTTTTAATCTTTTTTCTTTTGATATGTTTTCCTCATGTTGATTCTCTGACACTAGGTTCGATGTAGACATTGTTTGATATGCAGTAGATCCACTGAAATCAAGTGAAATTAAGTTGGCTCTCTCTCACACACCTTTTTCTTGGCTTCTTGGCCCTTCTAGCATTTTCCCAGCTGGAAAATGCTAGAAGACACCCAGGGGTTGTCTTTCTGAACCTGTAGCCATCTCCTGTTTTAATGATCAGGTTACTCCACACCAGGCAGAACAGGAAATACACCTTTATCTTTTATTACTTCCTATCAGGTTTGTAATTGGGGATGGGCGGGGGACCCAAGGGCCAGCCTCCTGGTACATGGCACCCAAGATCTAGTTCTCCATAAGCAGTGTCATCAAGTATAAAAAAAATATGATTCTAGTAAAATAAACTAGACACACAGAAGTAAAATACTCACAGTTGCATACTTGTCTTTTACCTCACCAAGAGCCCTCTGTTAAAAGTCCTTTCTCTTAGTCAAACCTGAACTGTTCTTTTTTCCTCATCAACCATCTATAGAGCCAAGGACCAAAGTCACCTGTTTTCCCTCTGAATGTGTCTATCCCTCCTGCCTGCCATAACTGATGACACCTGATGAGATAGTGAGTCTGTATAGTCACTCCCTGAAAACTCTGAACTGCACGCTCAAAAGAATTTAATAATTTAATTTAATATTTGTTTGATTTATAACCCAGAGGTCAAGGCAGCTTAAGTAGACAATTTTTTTTATTTAGTATTCCATTTTTACAGTGCCACAATCAAAGACTCTCAGTGAAGTATACACAGTATTCTTCAACGTAAAACATCCCCGCCATACAGTATTAAAACATCCATGGCAAAATGACAGAAACACACATACACATTGAAATACCTGGAACAACATTCAAAAACAGCCATATAATGGTGCCATCCTAATTAGGCTAAACTAAAAGCCCACCAAAGTCATTTTGGAGTTGGGTGGCCTTAACAAATCCAAAACAACCAACCAACCAAACAAGAAGAACTCTCCATTATCTTGCAGAAGGTAATCACTGTCAGGGTAAGTTTTCACCTTCTGGTACTGGTCTCCTCCCACTCATCTAGCAGCACCCTGTGTTGAAGAGGATCCCAAACTGCCAAATTGTGTATTTAGTCTCTCAAATCTATCCTTTGAAGGTCAGTACTAAAGCCATCAGTTGGCTTTGATGTACAAGCAGCAACTCCATCTTGCTTGGATTCAAGTTCAGTCTGTTTTGTTTTTTTCTCTCACTCACACCCTGATAGTCTCCAAACACAATAAGCTTTCAGCCAGATCATTGTCACAGCTCAAGGTGTTGAGGTGCTATTGGGCATCATCATCATATAGGGGGTGCAATGGATAAACTCTCTCAGTGGCTTCATGAAGATATTGAAAAAGGAGGGGACTATGCCTTGTAGCACTTCTCAAGTGAGTTGTCACTGGGCTGACCTCTCTTCCCTCACAACCACCAACTGAAACCACCCACTGAGGAAGGCAGAGAAGCATTGTAGTACAATTGCCCCCAATGCCCAACCCCCAAAGGCAGTCCAGAAGGATACCATAGTAATTGGTACTGAAGGCAGCTGAGATGTCTAATAGGACCAGAAGGAGCATACCTCTTCTATTGAGGTCCCAGCAAAGATCATTCACCAGTGTGAGCAATGCAGTTTCCATCATATGCCCAGGTCTGAACCCTGACTGAAAGGAGTTCAGATAATCCATTTCTTTTAGAGTGCTTTGTAGCTGTCTTCCTAACAACTCCTCAGCAGCATTCCCTGGAGCTGAAGGCAAGGCAAAAATAGTCACATATGGCTGGATCCATTTATCCATATTTACTCTCATATGGGCCCCCAAAATATATGAATATACTTTTAATATGCTCCTTAGCCTGTTTATTTAAAAGCATATCATTTGGGTTTAGGCAGGTTTTACTTCTTATTAAATAATGTTTAACATGTTTAATTCTTCAATTTTATATTTGGATTGTGATCATTATACTAGACATAGGCAGAAATGACTCTTTTGTAATTCTTCACCAAATCTCTGACAGAGAAACCACGTGACAATTTCTTTGAATTTTTCCAGGAAAGGAGAAAATCGCTGACAACTTCTCAAGGGCAGTGAGAGGAGATTCCTCATGGTGTCTTCTCTTGGGATTGAATCAATATATGGGAAATCAGGGAGGGTGCAGAAATTATTGTCTTAATGGAAGACTGCATCTCCTGGCTACCTTGTAACTAAATATGTACAAAAATGCTGCATTCCATCTGACAGCAATTCTCTTCTCCTCTGGGGGAAAAAGAGAGAGAGAGAGAGAGAGAGCAAATTCTCTTTTATCAAACTGAATGAGAAGCTTGCCAGTTTTGGAAAATGGCTCCAATATTTATTTAACTCTGGGCAGTGTACAAAGTTAAAACAACACTTATCTATCTAAACCATGACACCCAAGGTCAAAACAATAAACCCAACTCAGAAAAGCCACATTATCACCAGAGCTCATCCAACTTCCTGCCCCAAATGCCTGGGGGAACAGCCAGGTTTTCAGTGTCTTATGAAAGAGTAACGGGGTGGGGCCATCTGGATTTCTGAAGGAATGCTCTTCCATGGGGCAGGCACTGCCACAGAGAAGGCACAAGTCCAGGGTCCAACAAGATGTTACTGTTTGATAGAAGGGATACAGAGCATGCCTTCCCTGCTAGATCTGATGGGGTGAGTAGAAACAATGGGAGATAGGCAGTTCTGCAATTAGGATGGGTCTATACCATGTAGGACTTTATAGGTAATAATCATCACCTTGAATTGCATCCAGAAGCCAGCTTGGAGCCAGTGAAGCTGATGGAGCTGTGGAGTTATGTGGGCGTAATGGGAAATGCCAAAAACTGCCTGTGCTGCTGCATTGTGGATCAGCTGCAGCTTTTGAATGCCCTTCAAGGGCAGCCCCATGTAGAGACCATTACAATAATCCATATGGGAGGTGACTAAAGCATGAGTCACTGTGAGCAAGGCCTCCTGGTCCAGGAATGGGCACAGCTGGTGCACAGAATGAACCTGTGCAAAGGTCCCCTCTGTATAGGGCATACAGACTAATTTGGATGGTCTGCCTCAGGTACCTTGTAGACCCAGATGGATTCCAGGAAGCAATTGGGGAGTTTTCCTGTGATCTGGAAGGCAATTCTGGAAGACAATTCTGGTTAGTTAGTGACTATCTAACAGATGGGTTTTGCTGCCATCATCCATACTGAAGCTTTCAGACAGGCTGCAACCTTTGAGTATATTCCTAGGTACATATACTTGGAAGTATGCTCCATTAACCACAGCGGGATTTGTTTCTGAGTGAACATGCATGGGATTGAGTAGCATACCTCACTGCTTTCAAAATTTATGAATGTGCTTAACCCTGCCATTGAAATTCATGAAACTGATTTGGTCCTACGTTTCTAAGCTTCTCAGTAACAGAAAGGCAGATTTATACATTCACAACATAACCCAGTTTTTAGAAATAGTCAACCTCCTCAGAAATTCTTCCTGAACATCAGGTTTCACACTAGTTGCCTTGTGACTACTGTTACCCTTTTCACAAGGCGAAGAAACACAGGGATGCTATCCAGCAGGATTTCAAAATATCCAATCTACATCCCTAAATTACCTTATTAGTCATTAGTAGCTACATCCCTAAATTGCCAACAAAACAGGTGATAAATGCCTTCTCCTCCTCTCCCTTTGCTGGTCTTGCTGGTCTTTCAAGCATTCTAGAGTGATAGGAGGAGGAAAGCTGTGTTAGCCTATGTTGGCAAAAAATCAGGAGTCTGGTAGCACTTTTCCCAGCTAACACATTTTATTAAAATGCATAAACTTTCATGAGCTGCATCTCTCTTCATCATATGCATAAAGGCTCGACTGATGTAGGATTTAAATTGGGGTGGGGGAGAAAGGGAGGGGAAGACAGGCTGGTTATGCAGATGCAGGTTACATGTGAGATGGATTACAAGTACCTTATCAATTAACAATTGCAAGGTGTTAAAAACCCATTGTGTTTGTTGAGACCTTGTAAGATAGCTTGAAACCTTTTGATGTACAGGAGTTCAACAATTTCTCTCTCAATGGTGGAATTAAAGCTCTGTTTTTCTGAAACAGTAACTTTGAGGTCTGCTATGGAGACCTATGCTGTGAGGTTGAAATGTTCTGATGCTACTTTGTGTTTGTTTTGAGTCCTGATGTCAAATGTGTGTCCATTACTTCTTTTGCACAACATTTGTCCCATTTGTTCTATGTACAATTCTGAGGGGCATTGCTGGCAAATGTTGATATTATCACATTGTAGGAAGAACGTGTGAAGGTGCCTCTAATTGTGTGTACTTGTTGGGGCCTGGGATGGTGCTGTTGGTATAGATGGACTTGTTCTATAGATACTGCAAGATTAGGCTGAGGTTGATGGTGGGGTGGATGTTGTTGAAGTCTTGATGGAATTTGATGAGAGATTCATTTCCATGGGTCCAGATGATGAAAGTGTCATAAATAATCTCAAATGAAAGGAAAGGCTTCAGGAGATGAGAGTTCAGAAAGGGTTGTTCTAGGTTAGCTATGAAGATGTTGGCATATTGAGGAGCCATGCATGTGCTGTGACTCTGCCACTGATTTTCAAGTACATGTTATTGCCAATGGTGAAGTAATTATAGGTAAATACAAAATCACACAGTCTGGTGGCAAGGTATGCTGGTTTGGCATCAGGAATGAAGTTCTTGGTGGCTTGAAGTTCATGTATGTGGGGAATGTTGGTATATGGTGCCTCCATGGTGTCTAAAATGGTGTTCTTACAGAGATTGCCTATGGAGTTCAGTTTTCTTAGGTAGTCTGTGGTGTCTCTTACGTAGCTGGGAGTGCTGGAGGCATAATGTCTGAGTATAGAATTCATGAAATCTGATTCCATTTGTGATGGTTCTAATGCTTGAGACAATGGGATGGCCTGGCTTGTCTGGTTTACATATTTTGGGAAATAAGTAGAAGGTGACTGGTTGGGGCTTCTGTTTCCATGTAGATATGATCCTGTTTGTCTTTAGGAAATTCTTCCATCAGATTCTGTAGTGCTTTCTGATATATTATTGTGAGATTTGAGGAGTGAAGTTGGTAGAATGTAGCACTGGAGAGTTGCTTTTCAGATTCCTTGATGTAATTCACCTTATTCATGAGGACAACCTCCCTTTGTCAGCTTGTTTGATTATGATGTCATGGTTATTCTTGAGGCCTCAGATGGCATCTGCTCTGCTGAGATTGTTGTGTACAGGGAGCATGATGATTACTGATGATTGTGGCTTTAGCTTGTTGGCAAAAAACATTCAGTGTAAATATCCAACTCACTATTACATCTCTCTGGGAGCATCTATGCAATGTTTTTTTCTTTTTTTCTTTTTTAACACATTTGGGATTTGGTGCAACCTGCCATTGTATGTTGTCTCAGGAAGTGCTGGAATGAATGGAACTCCAAGTGTGTTATTCAGCAGGTGAAAGGAGCAGAAGGTAGGCCCTGAAGAGGAACAGACAAAGTATTTTATCCTGTTTTGTTGTCAGTCTCAGAAATGTAGCTTTAATCTCTGCGTCTCAACACATTTACTTTGCAGGATTGGAAACAATGGGAAGAGGCTGTTAGGATGGTTTATTACCCTTTCTCTTTTACGAACAGTGTGATTAAAATGCTGCCTGGAACCTCTATCTTCCTTATCATCCTTAGTGTGCACTACTGAACTTTTAGCCTCAGATGGAGCTCAGATGAACAAGATAAAGTTAATTGGGCACTGATAAGTAATAAGGAGACTTTGTTTGTTTCAGCCAGATACTCTTTGGCAGGCACGAGGGGAAGATAATGAAGCTGCTCCATTGTCATTTTTCACTCTGCTCTTCAGCAGTGTGAAAAGGGATATTGCAAGCTGACAAACAATATTCCTCTAATCTGGAGAATGTGTGCATAACCCATGGCCCTCAGTACTCTTCACGGCTCCTTTATTTTCTGCACATAACTTCATGCTTTCCCACTGTTTCTAATGTTCCTGAAATGGTTTATCTCATCATGAAAATATAATTTTCTTCATGGGTTAAACATGACTCTCTCACAGTCCATCAGGGTTAAAATTCACAATGAGGCAGGAGATGAAGTTGGTGTTTGTTCTGGCTGGTGCTGTTTTTGAAAGCAATAATTACCTTTTCAAGTTATCTCTACATTTTTACTCTATCTTAGAGCCATTTGTACTACTTCTGAGTTTACAGTTCACTGTTCAGATACTCATCTGTACTGTTTAATAGGTTGATGGAACAGAAGGATATAAATGTTTTAAATTCATATTTACAGTACTATTTAGTAGAGTTTTAGCTGCCATTGAAAACCGTCTTGGCTGAGAATCAGCATCCTTGGAGCCACTAGTGATTATTACAGCATTATTCCCTCAGCTGAGATGCACTAAGGAGATTGTCTAAGGCAACCTAGTGCCTTCCAGATATGTTGGACTCCAGTTCCCATAATCCACTAGCCAGCATGATTCTAGGATTCTAGAATCCACCACTTCCAGAGAGTTACAGACTGGAGAAGGTTAGTTTCAAGATGACTTCTTGTGGCAGAGGTAGATCTAAGAATTAAGAATTTCACAACTCTGTCTCTTTTATAAAGTTCTGTATCTCATCGACTCAGGGTTCTGTTGTCCTTACTACTATCCCAAAGTATTTCCTTAAGCACTGTAGCAGCTCCTTCCTGTTCCTAGGTAGTGGGTGGAGACAACCAAAGCCTGGGAAAGTCAAAGCTCAGAAGAGTGGCTTTTGCCTCTCAGCTGTATTTTTTTTAAGAGGAGAGGATTTTGACTTCACCTTTTGGCATCAGTATTGTCACCTTTATAAGTGTAGGGTCTCTCTGTTATCTTGTATTTTCTACTGTCCGCTTATGACATCATTAACTATATTATTGGTACAAGGAGGCGGAAAACTCAGTTACAGCAACAAAGCTGTAGCCAAGGACTGACTGTGCAATAGATCTACCTCTGCTATAAGAAGTCATCTTGTTCTAAGTCAAGTTAAAGCAAGTTCTAAGTCAAGCTAAAGCAAAAGGAGAAAGCCAACAGGCTTCCATGATATAATCTTGAGTGTATGCTGACTATTCTCAAGGAGAATGCTAGGAGTCACTCTGAAGTCCTTGAACATGCAGTTTTCTTGGCAAGATTTTGGAGAAGTGGTTTGCCCTTGCCTTTGTCTTCCTAGGGCTGAGAGAGAGGGACTGGCCCAAGGTCACCCACTTGGTTTCTGCCCCTAAGACAGGACTAGTTCTCAGGATTCTGTGCTGCTAGTCCAGCATCTTAACCATTAGACCATGCTGGCTTATACTTGCTATGCCTGCATTAACAACTTTATACACATAAATTATACTGAAGTCAGTGGAGTCATTTCAAGTGGCTATGTATAGGGTTATCCTTCAGCAACCTAAAAATATATTCTGGAAAATCGGGGGACCACAAGTGAGCGGCATAAGTATTGCAGGAGAGAAAGGAGAAAACACACTCCCATTCCATTGAATTCCATCCTTGTGTAATTTAAAATTAAAACAGTGGCAAAGTAACAGCAAAGTAAGAAGAGATGTAGTGACAGCCAAATTGTACAGGCCAAAATTTCTGGCCCTCGGTCTTTAACATATTCTCACTATCATTCAAATATTGAACTCTGATTTATACGTGGAAATATTTTAAAGATTTTTCTCGGGAATATGGTTTTCTTAATTTGCAAAAATAATTTTCACACAAATTATGATTAAACACTCACTCTGCCATAGCATCTGAGCTCCTGTAATTGTCACAGCAGGACTGTGAAAGAAAAGGCTGAGTGACTGTGCAAAACTGAGACCAAAGTTGCAATGAATATCAGCCTTATAAAGGTGAGAACAATTAAGATAATGGTTAAGGTAACACATAGAAGTAAACTAGGAGAAAACAGAAGGAAGAATATAATTTATAGCTTTCTTCCCCAGCCTGGTACCCTACTGATGTGTTGAGGTTGTAACTCCCTACACATCTGGAGGGTAATAAATAGGAAAAGATAGGTTTATTAAATTGCACTAGATTATTAATCTTCTATGCCGATCACAGTATTATGACAAATCTTTTACCAGTTATTTTTACATGCTCTAACTTTTGATTGGAATTAAACTTTTCATAAAGTTCCTACAGTTTTTTCCTTGCCAAGTTATATTAAATGGTAGTACTGGGAAACAAACATTGCTGGGCCATGGGACACGCAACAGTTTCAGGATATTAAGAACATATGCAATTGTCAAGTTGGCACTGTAATCAGATGGCCGTCAGCATCCTGTGGCACTTGCTACAATTTTATTACATCCATAACTGTTTATTGCTACTGTTGGAACCTGAACAGGTGATTACCTTCTGTTTGGTTATTGGAGAGGGTCTGTTTTGATGATATTTTGGATGGCACCTGAGAAAGTTCTGCCATCATCTCTCCCTGCACACCAATGACAGCTGTACAGACTGAGAAAGTCATCATGTTTGTCTTTACAGAAGATACGAAAAGTATTAACTCTGTAAGTACCAAATTGGATGTACCTGAGAAAAGAATATCTCAGTTGGATGGCTGTGGGAAGTCTGTTGATGTATCTATAATTGATTTAATGAAGTCTAACAAGACCCTTCAGGAGAAAGTTCAGTCTCATTGGTCAGGCCTAAGGAGAGGGAAAGGGCCATCTTCTTCTTATTATGGAAATGCTAATATATAAAGATTATCAACTAGATACTGAGAGGGCTTATGGGGTTACAGCCTGTCCTTTTCATATAACTGATGAGCCTTAGCCATTTATTGTGAAGATTTCAGATTTGCCTTAAAAGATTAAAAAGAAAAGCAGTGTATTGGTGTTGCTGAATATGGAAAGTCACTTATTAAGTTTTTTTTCAGAATACAATATAGAGGTCCAACACCATAGAAAGGATTCTCTAGAGACACAACATTAAACATTTATTAGAGATCATATAATTGCATATGTTTCTCATGCAAAGAAGGAACAGTTTTGAGAGAAGAAAGCTTCATAGAGATGAAAGTTAAAGAAATTTTAACTTTTTATACATCCCATCCAATTGAATGATCCAGTTAATTCCTGACTGACACATTTTTAGTCTCTATTAAATATGTATTTAATAAGTTATATACAACAGAAACAGAATTTTGGTTACACTGTACTAATAAGACTGAGACTGAGAAAGGGGAGGGAATTATAGCAAACTATAAGCTTTCAGACTTAAACATTTTAAAATGTAAAGCTATATCTTCTATTTCTAATATATGTGGGAAAGTGAATACAAATTCTAGTTCTTTGGGTTCATCTTGAAAACTATTATGCAATCCCGCTGATATTCTAGAAGTATTGGAATCACTGTTTGTTCAGGGTTTGATTTAGCTAAGAGTGATTCTTGCCATTTCATTCAAGCTGTCTGCTGTTGGGTCATTTGGTCTTGGTGCCTTCACTATCCGTGAAGCTCCACTGTATTTAGAGGTTTTATTTTGGAATGCTCTATAAGCCATTGGAAGGTCACTTGAAAAAAATGAAATGGATTTTTTTTTTAAATCCTAAATTGAGATTAATACAACAGAACATTATCTTTCATATATTTTGGATACCTCAGAGAATGTTTAATGAAGGCTGGATGAAATTGCCTTGTTAGAAATCCAATTCATAAGGAACACTATTAACTCATGTGGTTTGGACTTCTATTATTGTTACAGTTCAGTCTGAAATCCATGCAACTGTTAACGTGATTTTACATCAATCATTGCTGCTTAAGTTTGCATATATTCTGCTTGGCTATGTCCCCAGGATTTGGAACTTTGCAAGATGTCCAGGTCTGTGGACTTTGCATGCATGTGGAACAGTCAAGAGTTATACAACATTTAATGGATAAATCTAGTGGATTTATTGCTGCAGTGGATGGCTGATATGTGTGATCTGTCAACATTTCAATTAATCTTTCTTCTTTTGACCAAGGGGCAAAGAAGAGGATTTTTGAGCAGGTTGGTCAAATTTTGGGAGGTTTTTTTTTTTGATAATGAAATGTATGTCTAGGTCTTCTCCCCATTTTGGGGATGGAATAATGTTTGACCTGATATTATTTTATTATTTCTGTGTATATAGTTTTCCTTTTTCAGTTAGTTTGATGCAATACAAACACAACAAAAGTTAAACAGCATACAATTCTCTCTTCATATGATAAACAAAAGACCTGGAGAAAGGGTCTGCAGATACATAACTGTGTAGAAAGCAGGAACCACACTGCTCTGTCACATTATATCTGAGTTATTCACATTGTGAATATGATCAATGTCATTTAAGTGAACGATGGTGTATGTGCAAAACCTTCTTGTGGTCGCATTTGAATTGCATTCTATTCAGGCATCAGTACACAGGGAGTACAGAAATGCAGATCTATAATCTTTTTTTTTTTATTATTCAATATGCATGCATTTAGGCATTTGTAGATCTCCTTTCAAGATCTCCCCCTTCTTTCATATTTCTCTTAAAAGAAATCAGCCAAATTCTCCTGACTGTGTTTCCTGCATATAATCTTTTGGAGAGTTGGCAAACTACCCAGCAGGCTTTGCTAATCCAAGTATGGTCGGTCTGTTTAGGCCTCCTCTAAATATTTTAATGTCCTCTATGCAGAGTAGTCCGATATCTGCAGCTGGAGAGAGACAAAACGCCTGTTCTGATGTACTATAGTGACAGGTGCCACTTAGATAGTTATGTGGGGCAAGCATGAAAGCAGTGTAGGTCAGACAATTCATGTAAATTGCCTCAAAGCCTATCAGTTTTTTTCCATGCTTGTTCAGATGTTACTTTAAGAGATTCAGCCATAGAGAGACTCTGTGAGGTAAATTATAGAGGATTTGATCCTGGCCTAATTGCAAAGTCATAATGAAAAGAGGCTAAAGATGAAGACAAGAGCAAAAGTGAAAGCAACAATGAATGGGCTGTTGCAGGTTGAACAATAATGGAAGTTTTATGTCTCAGGTCTTCCCTGTTTTGTTTTGTGTTCCCATGCTATAGAATCTTCTCAATTCTTTGCATTTTGATTTAATCCAATCCACTAATTATCCACTGTGAACACATTAGGATAAGGAGATCTTCAACACCACAACATTAGAAAAAACATATTTGTGCATTTGTATTTGGGGTCTGTTTGATGTCAAAGGTTTAAATATGATTGATGGCCTGAGAAGATGGTACTAGCTGATCAGGAGGTGGAGTTAGATTTTGTATATGATGGAATGCAAACATTTGCTTTAAGTGGGGGAGCCTGATTATCATGTTTTACTCACGTTAACATAACTTGATATGTGTTTTGGTATACCATTGTCAGCCTTCCAGGTAGACCAGACAGGAAACACAACCAGATGAGCTAATTCTACTTTATTGTAAGGCTATATTAACAGAGTCTTGTAAGTCTGAAAGTACAAATTTCCTGCTGTCTCTTTTTACAGCCTGATAAGTTAGGGAGGTTCCTTTCTGAGTTTCTTTCTCTGTTTGTTATGCAGCTGCAGGCTATTCCCTCTCTTATCTGATCATTCCTTAGCAGCATTTCTTGCCCCTGTCTCCTAAGGTCATTCCCACATGCCATTGCCACCATTTTAGCAAGATCATGCTTTTTTTTTTTTTAATAATATTGTATTATTGATGGTATTTTATTTTGATAATATTTTATTATTAATTTATTTTTTTAGATTGTTCTGGTCCATGACCATAACAGACTAAACAAACTAAAGAATATTTGTATGAGAGGCAACAATGAAACTTACTTCCATCAAAAAGAGATCAAGAAATTGGGCTGAAGTTGTGTCATCACTGGAAAACTTGAGAACTCCTTCATCCATTGTCCTCTTTTGTAGACTTGCAACTATTGTTTGAAAATTAAATTAATGAAATTAACTCACATTTGCTACAGTGGGGCAGGGGTAGGGAAGACAGGAGCAAAGTGGTAGTGGCATCACTGCATTAGGCTAGCTAGATAGTTGGATGAATGGGAGGGTGGCATCTTCACAAGTTGAAGGAAATTATTATGAACGCAGTGCTGTGGTGATTGTTGCTATGGTGGGAATCCTGGTAAGCAATCTGAGCTATTCAGCTCATCATAGTTCATGATAGGCTGAACCAGAGGGGAGATTTTAATCTCATGCCATGCATTTCCTTCAACCTAATCTTTTTCCTCTCCTGTTACCCTTTCCTTCACTTCAGGTGACATATATTTAGTAATCATAAATAGATTGACTACCTTTGAGTAGCTAAGGGCTGTGCTTAACAATGGGGGATGGGAGTTGATAGCTGCAAAGTGAATGGGACCATATCAACCTGTGAGCAGGGCTGGGTACATGGGGAAATTTTGCAGGGGGGGTTGTCTTCACTTTTTAATTATGGTGTGCCTATTTTAAGGCTTGTACAACAGTTTTCATCTGCTTCCCACCTCAACATGGTGAGACACTATTATGTCACTTTTTCAGCAGTTGTGATCCTAAGAGGCTCTGTGGGCCACACAAAAGGGAGACTCAAAGTCTACATGCAGCCCAGAGGTTAGAAATTGCCAATTTTTGATTTAGGATCTGGAATATTTAGATGTTTCTCATATTTAGATCTGCCTATTGAAAATGATGAAGAAACCTAGGATTTACCATAGTTGTGAATTCAGCAATGAACTCCTTTGTCAAAGCAAAGAAATAGTAGAGCCATCAGTTTATTATGAAAATAAATTAATTAATAATTACTAAATAATCCTTTGTCTCTGGGTGGTCAATTATCCTCAATACTCAATGTTCCCAAAAAATCCCCATTAATACACACACACACACACCCACCCACACACACATGCTCCTGCCAATCAAGGGATTCCCCTGCATATGTAGAAAACCCCTACCTTAGTTTTTTTGTGTGACTCCCTTTCCCTTTCAGACTGATAGGCAGTCAGCCACCCATTTCCCATTACAGGAAATAATAATGTATATATACAAACTGGGGAGAGATAAGAGTCTTAACTTTATAATTTTCAATCATATCTCATAAATGTAGTTATCAGCAGCAACCAGCAACCCGATTGACTCAAGACAATGGAAAGGCTCTTTTTAGAGGATAATACTACTTATTTTATTTCTTTCTTTCCTTTCATGAACATCTAAAGAAAAATTATCAACAGTCACTTTTAATATTTTTTGAATAAAGCCATTCAATTGAAACCCTCTTTAAAGGCCCACATCACGCTTAGCCTTTCTTTGAATAGCTTTGTTGCATGTTGGTGCTTTTAGATGTGATTTTCTGTTCTTGAAAGAGCTTTTGATTATTACTTCTCTAAAGGTGATGGAAAGGTGAAAATGATAATTAAATCTTATCTCAAGTGTAATTTTATGATTATATACTACGATACCCCAGAACGATGGATTTGAAATTGTTGTGGGCTATGAGCAGCTCCCCTGTGTAAAGCTGTTGGGAAAGTGCTAAAACATGACTTTGTAGTCCAATTATTTTTATATCACCATTTGAATGAATTTCCCACTCTCTGGATCCTCTCAATTCTTCTCATCCTCTTCACTGGTGTAATTAAGTAATTAAAGGACAACCACATGCTCTTGCACTGTGTTCATCATCAAGTTTCTGTGGAACTGACAAAAACCAGGAAAATGTCACACAACTACCCACTTACCCTTTTATGTATATTTACTTTGAAATCAAATAAATGAGAGATTCTTTTTTTCCTTTGTTTGGCATTGGCTGCAGTCTAAAACATCAGCTTTAGTTTGGTATTTACTTTGCTATTCTCAGAGGTTTAGTCTGTGACTGTTGAGCTCCAGCCACAAGACTGAAGTACCAAAGAGGGCAAACTATTGGACCAGAAACAAATTGGTAAGAGAAGAAGGAGACAAAAATCTGAATCGTGCCAACCTCAAAAACTTCTAAAATCCTGTTTCCAGAAGAGCACTAGATGGCAGTCACTCCACCATAGTTTTATTCTGTGGGTGCAGTCCAGGAGAACCCAAGCTTTGGTACTTCAGTCCCAACTGATCCCTATAGCCCAACTTCACAAAGAGAGTCTCACATCCCTATGCCTGGGGCAGTGCCCCTAAATATTACCAGACATTCCCAGATAATAGATAACAGCCACCTTCCACCCCTGCTACTGGAGTGACAGCTGGTGCCATGCCTAAAACCCAGGAGGGTTTCAGAGAGGGAAACTCCCCCATTCCCTGTGTGCCCAACCAGGTTTTCACGATACAGGTCAGGTCAGCCCTCTCATCCACAATCCAGTTGTGGGTGAGATGAGCTTTATTATAGACCAACCTAGCATTAAGCAGCGATAGCCAGAGACTGGAGCTACTGAAGCTCTGAAGATCAGGTCTTGGGGATGAGCACAGGCGGCTAGAATGTGGTATCAGTTTAGATACCAAGGCCACCTTCCCCATAGGCAGTTCGCCCCTTGTCTCCTGCAGTACTTCTCCATGCTAGTCACCACTGCAATACTCTGCTCTGCCCTGCCCCCCCATCATCAATT
Source organism: Python bivittatus (assembly GCF_059951505.1). Taxonomy (NCBI): domain Eukaryota; kingdom Metazoa; phylum Chordata; class Lepidosauria; order Squamata; family Pythonidae; genus Python; species Python bivittatus. The sequence continues at coordinate 8,791,358 of NW_028277030.1, forward strand.
AAAATGGGTATGCTTCCTAAATGTTACTAATGTAAAATGTTATTTATACTTGAAACACTTCAAATTTCCTTATGTATTATTTGGTGTTATACATAAGAAAGAATTCTTTCTTAATACATAATGGTAAAAAGGAATACTTAAAATTAGGCAAACCATACAATATAAATAAAATGTATAATGATGTTTATTTTAATGCAGCACTAGTAAAATATTTAACTTTCATCATTCAGAACTCAAAAGATGCTTGGTACAAGTTGAGTTAGTGCCAAATTCTCAGTCTGTTAGGCCAGTACCATTCCTTCCTGATATTAAGAAACTGTCATCTACTGTTAAAAATCCCTATTTCAAATTTACTGTAGAAGTTTGGAAAAAGTGAAAACAACTTCTGACTCTTTGATTCTTTCCATCTTCTTTCACTCTTGGATCATCTAGGTTTTAAGAACATGGTTAAATATGATCAATTCAAGAAATGGGAAGGCAGAAGACTATATAAGATTAGAATCTTGGTTATTAATAGATTTCTCTTGAACATACTTTGCAAAAGCATTAGTCATAAGTTCCAACATGGTTTCAAATGAGACAAGTATAGTCATTTCTTTTAAACTCATGAGACCTCCTCAGTTGAGTATCTTATTTACGTCACTGAAAAGTAAAAGGACTTCTACAATATTATGCAAAACTCTTATATCAGAAAGAGTAGCCTCTCTTGGCTCCCAGCATTTTGGCATCTGAAGCAAAGAGTTTAAATGCCTCCCCACCTCCCTTGTTTGGGCCACCCTTTCCAAAGTCTCAGTTCTGCTGTTTCCCTGTCCAATTCCTCTCCTATTCCTGCTTTGCTACCCATCTCAATAAAGGAGTGCTAAATACTGAAAACTCCTTATTCAAAATGTTGGCATGAAGTTCAACAAAATTCCCTAAGGAGCAACTGTGACTTTTCTGCATAGGAACCACTGATGGTTTTACCTGACTGAATTACAAAACTGGGTTTTCCATGTCTTCTGGGTTGCAGAGATACAAACTGTTGGATTGGATTGGCCACAACCTGGGCCAACTCAGACTCTTTTGAAAGCCTCTCCTGTGTCACTGTGAATCATTTTTATTAACATCAGTTTGGAAAAGCTGCCTTCTTTACTGGCAATAGCTGCAGGAAGCATTTGAAGTATTTGCCGAGCAACAAAAACATTTGGAAAGAGGGGGAATCATCTCATTTGTGCCCAAATATCCCAGAAAATTATTGGAATTATTTTACTGAAATATTTCTTGAAAGGACTTTTAGTTCGTCACCCAAATCACTCGCATCAGTATAGTACATGTCATCATGTAGCAATACTGTCCCTAGGGCCCTACTTGTTGGGGAGTTCTTCAGATATAGTGACAATATTTGGAGTATCTTATAATACCCCAAACATACTGGTGGGTTCCTTGTGTTGCATGAAACATTCTTCAGCTGACTGCACTGCAGAGTCTAGCACTACTAAAAATACAATATGGCTGGAACATTAGAACATTGGAAAGAGTCTGCAACAACAACAATATCCAGCATTCTGAGGTTTTTTTTAGTACTTAAGCCATAGCCTATGTCAAATGTAATGTAATGTAATGTGATGTAATGTAATGTAATGTAATATAATAATAATCACTATAATCACTATGTCACTTTGATACTATTAGTGATTTCATACCAATAATGGGTTGGAAGTCTGTGATCAAATATTCTTCAGAAATGTGCATGGTTACACCCATTTGAGATGGCAATATGGATGCTGCAATAGCTGCCAGGTCACCTGTATTGCAACTGGAAAATCAGGCATCTCCTAACTACTCAAATCCTCACTGGGGCTGGAAGACTCATTATATCTGTATATCTTAGGAAAGCTTCTCCTTGTATATAGAGAAAAGCTTCCTTTGCTTCCTTGCTTTTTCTGAAGGCTGTTCCAGAAGGGTACTTTCTTCTTTCATGCACCATCCTTACAGTTCTGGGCTGTTGCTCTTAATTCTCAGTTGAAGGGGATAAATAAGCAGACTTCTTGCAGAGCCTGACTAAAGGATGGTTGTTGTTGTTGTTGTTCAGTCGTTAAGTTGTGTCCGACTCTTCGTGACCCCATGAACCATATCGCGCCAGGCCTTCCTGTCCTTCACTGCCTCCCTGAGTTTGCTCAGTTTCATGCTCATTGCTTCAGTGATGCTATCTAACCATCTCATCCTCTGCCGTCCTCTTCTCCTTTTGCCCTCAATCTTAAGTTCAATGGTCTTAAGGGCCATGCTGGCTTCTATTAGGATCTCCTCATCTGTCTCAGAGGTCTTGAGTATCTTTTCTCCTTGGGTGGGTTCTTGGGAAGCAGCAGGAAACAGGAATCTCTCTGAGAAGCTGGTGCTAATCAGGCCAGGTTTTGGGGTGTGCTAAAGTGGTATATCAGAGGCTCCATCTCTTCTTCCTCCCTGAAGTCCCCAATGCTTTCTGTTATTCTGCCAAAGAGGATACATATCCACCAGCAGCTTTTCTACATTCTGGGTCCTAGTAGTAGCCCTCCCTCACAATATTTGATCACATACATCTTTTGATAAGGCCAACCATGTTTGAAAATATTTAAAAAGTAACTTTTCTGAAAGACTGGAAACTTTATATGGATTTTTTGCTGAAAGAAGAAAAAAAATGATAGGATGATTTATGGGTTCGAGGATTGAAAAAGATGTGGACTGAGTGATGGGTTGAAGGGATTTGTATAACATCTAAGAGGGAAGGAGGATTATAAGATTATAATTATCTGTTGAAGAGAAGGTCGGAAGTCATTATATTTCATAACTTTAGTTTCTTTTCTTTTGTTCTTTTCTTGCAACTCTTTCTTTCTTTCTTTCTTTCTTTCTTTCTTTCTTTCTTTCTTTCTTTCTTTCTTTTCTTTTCTATCTTTTTTTTTTAGATTTGACTTTCACTGTATGTAAAATTCTCAATAAATATAAATTTTAAAAAGTATTTAAGAAGTATGGGAAGAGGGCTCAGGATCTGAATTTGAGTCAGCTTAGAACTCTTGATGGTATAAAGTTCTTTCAAAATCTGTTTTGGCACATTGTCAAAAATTAACTAAATCAAGAATTCATAAAGAGAGTTGTACTCCCTTAAAACTGCATTAAACTAATCAAAGTCTTTTTAGATTGTGTTGTGGTATGTGTGATCAAATTAGCACATATTACTATCTCTGATGGCAGTGCCCATTTCATTACTGTAGTCTGAAAGTTTTTGAGGAAATTGCACGATAGGCTATTAATAAAGTGTAGCTTTATTGTTCATTTTCCCCAGGGTATATTAAATTATGCAGCATAAGAGATTAATCTCTCTCTGGTAGTTTGCTGCTAGAAGTCACTATAGCAAAACAGTTGAAAAATACAGTACATGTTTTCTGAGTATGTTTTGGTACACTGCATACACCTCTTAGCTGTAGGCAACAGTATGTTAGCCTGCAAAGTAGTTACTAGAGTAGAGATCCTAGCTTGCTTAGAATAGGGGGAGTGTGCTTAGGATAAAATTAGACTTTGGTTGTGCTTCCAGCATATTGGTAGTGTTCTTACCATTAGCAGGGGACAGTACAAGTGGCGTAGGGGTGGCTAAGGTTGGAAACCTACTGTGCACCTCCTCTATCTTCCTAAAAAGTGTTACATGAAAATCTCAATTGACCAAAACCATGCTTGGCAGTGGAAGTCAATAGCTATGGTTCCATCTGGTGACAACCATGGCATACGGAAGAAGGCAACTTGGAATATAAGAGGAGTAAGTGGTAAAGTGCATGCATGAATGGAAGAAAATGAAAGAAAGAAAACTAGATATGTTGTGTGTCTGTGACAGGTTCATTATATCTTCCTGATATATTTTGAAAATCTCTATTGTTATTAACAGAGAGCTGCATAGAATGTCTTGTTTAAAGAACCGCATGCTTTCATTTGTTATTTAGTTGTTGTTCATTGCACATATAGATCTCATTTTTCATACTGACTTATAAGTTCCCCTCCCATTTAATTACATGAACTATTTAGGATGCTACAATGGTAAATTTTATGGCAATCAAATGAATGAAAGAAAAATAGATATGTGTCTGTAAAACTAACTGAAAGGGAAGGCTGCAATATATCTGAATTGGTCTGATCTTATGGAGTAGTGTTGATGAATACATGCAGGGATTTGAAAGTTAGGTTTAAATATGAATGACAGGGCTAACCTATATGTCAGAAAGTATAAGGATGATATCTAAGCTATTGTGGACATATACGGAAGTAGGAGTCCATAAGCTGCTGGTAGTTGCATGTTAATGTTATAATGGAAGAAATAGGAATGAGTTTTGGGAAAAACTGTGCAACATTTTAAATGAATGCAGTCTATGGGAAAACCTATTCTGCCAGGGCAAGAACAAGACAGAAGAGTACAGAAAGAGTTATTAGGCCATTGGAGATACAGGAATGAATGAAAAAAGTGGTATATGATGGAAGCAAAACAAGCATGGAAATAAATGGAATGCTTAGCAAATGATTCAACACTGGTCAGGGAATAAGACAAGGATGTGTGATATCCTATTGGTTGTTTAATGTGTTTATGGATAAATACATAAGGAATGCTTGTGGTGATATTAGAAGCGTAGTGGTCAGAGATGTGAATGTGCATGCACTTTTGTATGCAGAGGAAGCTATGGTTGAGAACCAAATTATTTATAGCATATAAAGAATATCAATCTGAAAATTAATGTATCAAAGACCATGGTAGTTGTGTTTGACCTGAAAAATGGAGTGAACAATTGCAACTTATATGTATGATGAAAAATTAGAGCAAGCAGATGAATTTGTGTAGACCAGTAGAATGTTTACTAAAGTTGGGAAAATGGATTGTAGTGGACAATACCTGTTGCAAAGAATAAATACCTGTTGAAAGAAATGATAATGGCTGTGTATAAGAGTGTGCTTCTGCTCACTTTTTTATAGGGAAGTGAGAGTTGGGTATGTCAGGAGAAACGTAAACACAAATTGAATGCAGAAGGAATGGGTTATTTAAGAAGTGTCTGTGGTAAAACAAGAATAGGGCCAACAATGAATGGGTGCTGAATGAATGTGGACTGTACACAAAAGCGAGCAACCAAGATGAAAGAAGTACATTAATGTGGTTTGGTCATACAGAGAGAATGAATGAGGATCCAATTGCAAACAAACTTATGAAGGAAGAGAGAATGGGTTGAAAGGAGGGGGAAGAACAAGAAAGTCAAGGGTGGATGGAGTTGTTGAGACCTTCAAAAAGAGAGAGGTGAGAAGTTTGAAGAACAAAGGACAATGAACGGAGTATGGATATGTTGGAAGCAAAGTCAGTTTGCAAGGATAATTTTTTTTTTCTTATATCATGCTCTTAATTTCTTTGACCTACTATTTATTACTCAATTTCTGTGCTCTGATAATGTTGCTTACTCCAGTAGCATAACAGGGATGGATTTAATGGAAAATAGCAGTGGCTGAAAATTAACACAGCAACAAAGAACCTTGAAGAATCTTTTAAATAAGGATTGCCCTATTCACACCTGGTCTAAATGTCACTAATAATGAATATGGATTTTAAACATTTTATATCACTACATAAAGTTATATACTGAACTACTTGAAGTTTTTTTCTAGTTGTCTGTGGAGTAGGTTGGCTGGTTCTTTTTAATGTTCAATGTGTCATTGATCAGTGTATGTTTTAATAAAACTTTTTTTTCCAAAAGACTAATAAAACTGGATCAGACAGAAGCCCAAGTGTTCAATTTCCCCGGCTTCAAATGATCTTCATAAAAAAAAAGTTGATGGAACACAAAATGGGACACTGTTAGTCACTATACTCATTCTATCTTGTGACACCAGATGATGAAATAGCTGTGCAATTTTTAAAGTGATCAAGCCTGGAAGATGATCTTGAGTTGATAGGCTGCCTAGACAAAGAAAGCTGATTTGTGACAAATGTTTTGGCTGCCATAAGTCCCAGACTGTTGCCTTTTTTCTTCCATCATCAGTGCATATGAGCATCACTCATTTTAATTAAAAACAATATAGGAATTGGATCATTATGGGCATTCATAAAGATATAAACATATATACACACAAAAACCATGTGACCCCTCCCTCCTTCCCTCCCTCCTTCCCTCCTTCCCTCCCTCCTTCCCTCCCTCCTTCCCTCCCTTCTGCGTTTCCCTGCCCCTAAAATTAAACACTCAGTATTTGCCATTGATGCTCATCATCTTGTGTCCAAAAGGTAGGAATATTCTGGAAAAGGCAAAGAGGAAGAGATAGTTGGCAGCAGCAGAGTTTGTGGTCTCACCATCACTTTTCTACAGGAGGTCAGGATAGCTTTGGGGTCCTCCTAGGCAAGAATACCAAAGGGGAAACAGTATACACTAAAAATAAGACAAACAAAAATACATGAACCATGGGAAGTCTCCACCACCTGGTTCCTGCTGTCTTCAATGGGTTCAAAATATTAGGAACTGTTTTACTATTATGCAAATTTCAGTCCCAGGTTGTCAATGAATCAGCCTGAATGCAAACCAGCACACAAGTAAGACAAACTGTTGTCTTTGGGAAATCGAGAACAGGGCTACCAGATCTAGGATGGAAAAAATCCAGAAGGCCACTGGATGCAGAAAAGAAACACAAAACCCACAATTTTTTTGATGCTATCTAGTGGCTATAGAGCTGGACCATAAAGAGCTGGACCATAAAGAAGGCTGAGCGCTGAAGAATTGATGCCTTTGAACTGTGGTGCTGGAGAAGACTCTTAAGAGTCCCTTGGACTGCTAGGAGGTCAAACCAGTCAATCTTAAAGGAAATCAACCCTGATTGCTCATTGGAAGGACTGATAATGAAGCTCAAGCTCAGATACTTTGGTCACCTAATGCGAAGAGAGGAGTCTTTGGAAAAGACCCTGATGCTGGGAAAGATTGAAGGCAAAAGGAGAAGGGGACGGCAGAGGATGAGATGGTTAGATAGCATCACTGAAGCAATGAGCATGAAACTGAGCAAACCCAGGGAGGCAGTGAAGGACAGGAAGGCCTGGCGCAATATGGTTCATGAGGTCACGAAGAGTCGGACATGACTTAATGACTGAACAACAACACAACAACAACAACAAGTGGCTATCTAGACCTGGTAGCCCTAGAACAGGGCTGATCTACCTTATTCTTGTGCAAGGAGATTGGAGAAAAAAAGTGTGCATAAGTCAACCTTATTTCACTGAATATGGCTTGATGGAGATAATTATGAGGATTTGCAGTCCTACACTTCTGATGATCAAAATCATGCGAAATTTATCTAGAGGAACTGTGTGCCAGGCAGATGAACTGAGATACTTCTGAACTGGAACATATAAGAGTGGAATACCTACATTAATAAAGGTAATCCTCACAGCTAACAGCTCTGAGTCTCTGGGTTCCAGAATGGCAAATAGCAATTACTGCTGCTTTTTCTTCCTCTCTTTGTCAGTGTGGAGCACTACAATTGGCTACATTGAAAAGAGATTTTAACTCACAGTTAACATCAGGATGATGAAGGCACCTGAACTGAGACTTTCCAGAGGAAAGGCAGGGGCCTTGGGAGAGCAATGCTTTGGGAATTGAGATAAGTACCCAGCAAACATACTGCTCCAATCCTAGCCAGCTGTCACTCTGCAGCTGGAGAGTTCATTACATGGAAGGGGAGGATAAAAAAGTTCCTGGCTGTCTGCCAATGGCTGGGTCTTGTCTACTTTCAGGAAGGAAGGAAGGAAGGAAGATAGATACCTGAGAAAGATCTGCCTAGAGTGTTTGGGATATAAGGAAGATAAAGAAATAAATAATTTTAAAAAACTGCTAACCAGGAACAAATCAGAATGGACTAGCCCCAGACTGATCCAATCACAAAGTAGGTAAAGTTGTCCTTGTGCAATTCTAATAGACACACATGCTATCCTCCTCCTCCTCCTCCTCCTCCATCTAACTAAAGGACTGATGATAAATGCAAAGGTGATAAACATTTTAGATTTTCATAATTTTGTTCTATGTCATTTTATTCATTTCTTTAAAAATCTGCCTAATAACAGATTTCTGTCTCTGGGTAGATTACATTACATTAAGTTTGATGGAAAAGGTATGAAAGCACATTCCTCTGGTGCTAAGGGCTCTTAAAAAGTCTTAATTTTAAATACCTCATGCCTTATGCATTTCAAGGCAGTTTATGCATTTTACATAACAATTCCAAAATATATACTGGCTAAATTGCTTTAGCTTGCTTTGTTTCTGCAATGCACCATCACAAATTATGCAAAAGTGAAAACTGCACTATTTCTGTGCACCTCTGCAAGATTTATAGAGTTAAGTCACATTTAAGATGTCCAGATGGAGTAATAAAGGGAGGTGGTCACTGTCTGGCCAGAGCCCAACTTTAAATGTGAACACCTTATTAAATAAATTGCATATAGTCGATTGTGCTTGACCCCCAGATCCCCCAATATGTGTTATCCCTTTGTATCACCCTTCATCACACCTTTTAATAAGCAAAGCTGAAGGCCCTGAGCAAGCTATACTAAGCACCAACCTGTCATGTTAATTCCCAAGTGCCTAGAGTGTCACACCTTATTCTCTAGATATCCCTCTCTAGAGGAAGACAGACACTTGCTGAAGAGCATCATTTGGGCTGATTCTGGCATTAAAATCACTTGCCAGTCTTAGGGATGCATTTGGGTGTTTCAGAGTGAGTTTAGAGATGTAATTTTCCAATTTATCCCAAAGGGCATTGCAGCCCACAAGAAGGGAGGTAAACAATGACAATTAAGAGATCTTGATTAAATAAGAATTATGGGTGCTAAAGGCAGGTTCTCACAGGATTCAAGTTGAGTGGTGGTAACATCAAAGTTGTTTATGACCAGCATACAGAGTCCCCCACAAGCCTGGCCTCTAGACACTCTCAATGTGGCTTCTAAAGAGTAAACAGCAAATCTCTGAAGGACTAGCTTCTCCTGAGACCATGTCTCCTGTAGCAGGAATAGGTCATATGAATGAATTAGGTCTGGGAAAGAGAGGTTGTCTACTTTGCCGTTCTACCCAACAATATTCCAGAAAACCAAGGATAGTCCCTTAGAGTTTGTTTTCAGTCAATCCTTTGAGTGTTGCAGCAGCTGAGTGACCATTTCTATAATAGATGGATCTCCTTGCACAGTGGGAAGGTAGAATGAAGATGTGCTCCCGAGTGTCCCAGCTCCTAATGGATACTGATCGGCCTACAGGAACTCCAGTAACTTTAGACCAGATGTTAGACCTCCTCCCGCTTCCATACTTTGCATTACATTGTGATGCAGCCCCAAAAGTGAAGAGTTTGCAACATTGCAATGCCTGTTTCATCATCTCCACCCCCATCCCCTGTGGATGCCTATTGTATCTACTACAGTATTTCAGAGACATTCTTATGACAACGTGCTCCCTTTAGTTTTTGGATCACTTGCTGTCTTACTCTTAATCCAAATAAAGTTTTGCCACATTCTTCCCTCATAGGATTCCATCCGTTTATTGTGACAGCTCAGTGAACATTGTGAAGTTCCTGCTTCCACATCCCAGTGATACTGTAAAGATAACAATATCTGCAGCCAAACCCCCTTTTCCCCACCTCACAGCTGTTCCCAGCTCATCTGTCCTCCCTTTCTGTCATTCTCAGTGAAGAGTACACATTCTGCATTGTTATTAAGCTTTTCAAGCAACGGATGGGCTGGGGTAATTTTCATCAGAATAGCTCTCCTCCTGTGTCATTTGGGGAACTGGTAAGGAAAAGCTGAGCAGCTAAAAGAGAAGACTGCAGCCATCTCCTCTTTCTTCTGCTGCTCAGCTGATTGTAGGAGGGGATGGCACCAGTTGTGCAACAGCAGATTTCATATGGTGGGTTGCGCTGGTGAGCTCCCCCTCGTCAAGAAGTAAAACAAAGGACTTGCTCCTTGGAACGTACGCCTGTGGACTGGGAAATTTGTGCTGGTCTACGGCTGTAATAAAGATTTGATTTGATTTGAGTTGATTTGACTGGGAAATGTGCAGAATGCGTTCTTCGCAGGCAGCTTATGTGCACATTCTCCATGAGTCTTAGGGAACGTACATAATGGTTAATTATGCATCTTAACCATTCAATGAATGTTACTCCTAACATATATGCATATTTGAGTGTTATTTCTTATCTTGGCAACAAAGGATGGACATACAGTATATAAATATTTGCATATGCTACTTCGAAATGTCTGTTACTGCTTCTGGACACCAAATCCTGCTTGTAAAACATACACCAATCTGTAACCATAGGCATCTTTTTAATTTTTACTATAATATCTATCTTTTTATCAATCCATATACAACACAAAATTTATAGTTCATGGCATGCCCTCCCCTGGTATTTACAAATCCTTGCATGATGAGCCTCCAGCTCCAGCTCCTGGAGATGTTTCTACACTAATAGGATTTACTTTTACAAATATCTGAAAACCTTTTAAAGTGGAGATTAAATTGTTTAGCTCAATATTTAATCTGTTACTTCCTCCTTAAAGATGCCCAGTGGAATTTGTCATTCAGTGAGCTGATAACACACAATATTGATCAGTCATAAACATAAAAAACAGAAAGATCTTGGGAAGTCCTCTACAACCCATTTTCCCCTTTTCTTTTTTAATTAAATTTTGACCTGAACTCCTTTTGATTAATTTTCTTATTTGTAAGTGCCTGTGAATTCAGGGAGCCCAAGAAGTTTCTTAAGTTGCCTGGCATGGGTCTCTAGTGTGTGGCTTAGCTCAAGAACAGGATTATTGTCTTTTTATGGTTTTCAGATATTTAATAGCTTCTTCCTGTCATTTTCTGAATGAGTGAATAAGGTTTAGCCCTCCGGGAGCCAACGCAGCATCGCAGAGTGGAGAAAATGACTCAGATCTGTATACTTGACTGATTGCCTTAGTCTTAATTGTTCTCTTAATTAGCTGCAGTAGCATCTGCATCTGGGGAGAGATCATAGTATTGGTAAACAGCTCCACCTTGGAGCTCTGAGTAATGCCTTTTGGACACATGACAGTGAGCTCCTAACATACTGGTTTGTCCACTGAGACTGAGATCTGCCAAATCTTAAGCCCCTGGTGCCTTTGCCCTCATCATTTTGAGCTGTCACTCTTTGGCACAGAGCACAAACCTCCAATGGCTTCTCCCTAAACCAATTAAGCTATGATATTAGAGGTGATGTGCAAAACCAAGAGGACACATTCTCTTCTCAGTTCCATCCTGCAACTGGGAGCCATTGGATTTTTTTAGGAAGAAAAAAGGGCACTTCCACTCAGGGTCTTTGCTCCCTTCCAGAAGTAGCTACACATCTGTGTGGTCTCACTGCATCCTTTGTGTTTGGCAATTGAGGCTATCTGGCTCAGCTGCCGTCTATCGAGGATTATAGAAAAGGTGAACTTTCTATTTGCAATGCTGAAACTCTGCAGCATTGGTAGGTGGGCTGTTTCCCACTGGAAGGCCCTCTTGCCCCACCCAGCCTCCTCTGTTCTGGACTCTAGTGACCATTTCTCCCTCCCAACCCCAAACACAAGCATCCTGTTTCTGCTGTTTGTCTCCAGCCTTCCCCTCCTCCCCAACTCCTACTACCATAGCAAGATAGCACTGTGGATAGAGATACTGGGAAAAACATCTGTTTGCAAAAATACCAACTTGCTATCATGTCACAATCATAGTTTGCAAGAAGCTTTTAAATGCAATAGAGGAGCACTGTCTTTGCAACAAGGAAGTTTCCCCTCCTAGCAACTGCTTGATTTTTAAAATTATTTTTCGGTTTGTAAATGACCAGACAAATATTCATGATATAGACTGAAAACATGGTTGGGGCAATGGCAAGCTACAGTTTATCTAGCTTCACTTTTGTTGAGCAGGGGTGGGGCTGAGGGAAAGAATTTCTGTTGCTGGGCAGGGCATTGATTTGGTGATGTGTTCCTCACTCTTCTCATGGTCTACTGGAGGTGAGGCCGAAGTGGTTCATGGTGTTCTTTCCATGTTCCCAGCAGTTTAAGGTCAGCAGCAGTGAAAAGGATCACAGGTCACCTTCAGACTGCTTTGTGAAGGGGTAGGTAGTGGAAACGGAGTGATGTGGAAGTGCTGAAAATCTAGCTAGCTCTCTTTGGGCTTAGCCATTGCTTCAGCATTATCTAGTGATTACAATTACAAACCTGGAGGGATAACTTAAAACCTCACTGGCAGACTCTTCCTTACGTTTCCTCACTTAACTGTAATTATGATAGGTGCCCATTGTTGTGCCCATTGTCCAGTTTTTTGGTGCCCATTGTCTAGTTTTTGTGTTCCTACCCTACACTTTTTTCCTTCAGTCCAGCTGAAAATAGAAAGGAAGATTTTCCTGCCCAAACCCCAATCATACAGAAGAGAACCAACCTGATGCCAATTTTGAAACCCAAAGGTGCAACCCTATTTTGTACTTTGGGAAAGGTTTCATAAAAATACCCTTATTAAACCAATGAAGCCATCTCTCCAGATATATAAAAAGGAGTTCATTGGCAAAAAGGGAACTTAAGGAAAACAAGGAAATGTAATGGCCCCAACACAAAATTCCAAATGAAGTCAATACCATCAGCCTAGTTGAACTAGTTATTTATTACCTCCTTGAATAAGCTCTTGGGTTTTAACACCTGTTCATTGCAGAGGAGAGGTCGTCTTGGCCTCCTGCTGGAGTGAAATCCCCTAGGTTTTTGGTCTGGATGCTCCTTCTTTTCTTCAGCTGAACACTTATCCTTTTTCTAGAGTATTGGGGATATAGAATGTTTGGAGACACTAACTCTTGTCCAGAGAAGGACAATGCTAGTGTCCTGATCTAGTCAGCCAACCAGAAATGATCCAGGGGCTAAGTTTACCCTCCTAAAGATACTTGGTAGTATCATAAAGATAAAGTCTGCTTTTCACCAGTTCTGCTTCTGTATAAAGGTAGTCCTCATTTGGCGACCACAGTTGGGACTGGCAATTTAGTCGTTAGGTGAAGCAGTTGCTAAGTGAAACCACAACTCTGCTTATGATCTTACTTCAGCTTTCTTTTGCTTTACAGACCTGTGAAGATCGTAAATGTGAGGATTGGTCACAAAGTTAATTTTTCTTCACCATCGTAAACGTGAACAGTTGCTAAATGAGTCCATTGCTAAATGAGGACTACCCATACATGGAATTATATGGAAGAGGCTTGGAGGGGGGAACAAAAGCTATATTCAGTCTCTTCAGCCTGGGGTCAGTTTATCAAATGATTTGGGAGACACTCTTATGACGTTCAAAAACTGGGGGTCTGTCCCAGTCACTTTGACTAAAAAGGTTCCATATATTCCTTTGCTTGTGAGTATATCCCATGATAGGTTTGCAGTTTCTTAGCTATAGAAACATCTTTAGCCTGAAGCCATGGGTGCTTCCAGATACAGCCTTTTATTGCACAATCTCTCTGATTCATTTTGATCCAGATTGCCTCATTTTTCTCCTTGTCATCCTCCCATGTTGGCCCATGTTGTGTTGTGTTTCCCCATGTTTTCTTCTTTCCTGCTGAGAAAAATAATTTTGTGTTGTCTCTTTACTGGTAGCTAGGGGCTGTCAGTCTTGAAGGAAGTTCATTGGTGCTGAGTGCATCCGAGTCATAGACAACTGCGAACTGACATATGCATACACGTGCATTACGTACCAGTATCTCATTCAGTTTTGCACTTGTTTTTGCACAGACCCAGAGTGTGACAGTTTTGCTTTGGTTGCACTTAATATTGTATGGTTTGAAGGAGCATGTGAGTAGTGCCATAGTTCCAGAAGAACTTTTCAGTTGTGCTCTGCTGAGCCTTTAAGACATTTTAATTTCAATGCACGATTCATGTATCACTTCAGATTTTGCCGCTGTCTGGTTTTCCTGTGGTTCCTAGTTCACGTTGTTCTGAATAAACTGCTTATTTATGTTGCATTTTGTGAGGACTGTGTGTTGATCTCTATTTTTAACAGTTCGGAGAATTTTAGTAGAACAGGCTGCACATGAATTCCTTTCATCTGGGCCTGGACAAAATATTTCAGAATATTTTGGAAGCAAAATAAGGAAGCAAAAAATGTTTCAATGAAACCAGCCAAAACTGTTCTTAGGGGGAGGAAATGCCCCGTAGCCCTTCCAGGTTTGGGCCATTGTTGGGCCATTGGTTCCATTTTTGGAACAAGCTTCCAAGGAATGTGCAACCACATTCCTAAATAAATAAATAAATAAAATGAATAAATAAGTTCTTTAAGAAATGGCCTGGAGAGCAAAGGAGGGGTAAGCAAGAGCCTGATAGGCCATCATACATGTTGGCTGAGCTGTGTACTGCTTTCTGAATCACCAGTTGTGCAGCAAGGATAAGCAAATGAGCACTTTGAGGTATTTTCAAAATAATAAAGGCACTTCTTGGATCCTTATCAGAACAGCCTAAGCGAGCAAGCAACATGATAATGTTTCTACAAATTGCTCAGGGCAGACACCGACTGCCACTAAAGAGCTATAAATACGTCTTTATCTTTTGGCTATGTGCCACAGGAATTCAACCTAAGCCTCTGAGGTGAGAATTTCACGAGCTGAATGCCGTGAATCAAGACATGAGTTGGTTCCATGTATGTTTTAAAATGTGTGACTCCAGCCCTTCCACAGCACCTAGGCTTCCAAAACAAAAATTATGTTGCTTGAGAGGAATTTTAATTCTGCTGATGGCTGGCTGGCAAAGTGGAGATGGGAGGCAGACTTTCTTTTGCAATAAATGCCTGGTCCATACTTTCTGGAGCTTACATTCAAATGTCTTGGGGCAATGTACAGAGAAGAAATAGGGAAAGGTGTATTCATGTGACATCTGATGAATGTAGATCTCCAGAACAATTATTTGGATGGCCACAGATCAGTCTTTTCCACATTTACATTTATTTTTCATTAGCCACAAGAGACCAAGCAGAGGCTTTCTGTTATCAGACCTAATTTTTGTTATTTTTTCTTCTTCTAAGAAATCCAAAATCTTGTCTGTTCCAGAGGGACACCCAATATTTCGGGGATTCTTGTACTCTCCTTCCCTGCTTCTTAGAAGCTAACAATCACTAGCACACTGTTTCCATTTCTTTAACAGCCATGGATAATAGCAATTGGTAGACATCCTCCATGGATTGTTTTAATGCCTTTTTGTTTTTATATCCACATTTTTGTAATGCAGTAAATTCCTGAAATTATTGTATTTGGAATTTACTTCCATTTGGTTTCTTTATGTATACCAAATGCTCATTTTTCTCAACAATAGGCATTGTTTTATCTATTGTGTGGAGTGTCTTTTTTCCTAAAATACCCCCCCCCCCCCGCACACACACCTTTAGCCTTGCTTTGTTGAGGTCTTCCAAAGGGTGGTCATTTTCATCTGTTCTGCACATTTTCTAACTCTGCAGTGCCTTTTGAGAGGCATGGTTGACTTCATGGAACTGAAACAATGTATAGAAAAGGACTGATGAAACTATTGTTCTTTTGAGCTGATACTACAAATTATGTAATTTACAGCATCACGTATTACATAGTATTTCTAAAGGCTTATTGATTCCATCTCCTTTCATTTTCTGATAAAAGAGTGAATAAGTTAAATGTTAATTCTGTTTATGTGCTTAAAGTGGTGTGGACACTGAATGTATATCGTTCAAGACTTAGTCAGTTGTGCATACTAATGAATACATTTTGGTATTTAGTAAGAACAATAGTTATTCCAATTTATAATGATAATTCTACAATGATGTTCATTGAAGCCTTGCTTTTGATTGCTAATCTAACACTAAAATGCGAGGCTAGGATGGCTCCTTATCCTGATTTCTACACAAATGTCAAAAATAAATGTGTCACATCCTGATAAAATGGGCTAAAAACTGGCTACAATGTACAGATGGAACAATGGGAAAATATGGGGCAGAAAGAACTAAAATTTACATTATGTTATAACCTTAAAGATAATTCTTATAAAATGATGTATCATTGGTACTTCTCATCAGAAAAATTATCTAAAATATATAAAGGTACTTCAAATGCATGCTGGAAATGTGAACAACAAGAAGGGACATTTTATCATCTCTGGTGGACTTGTAAAAAAGCAAAAAAAAAAAAAAAAGGAATGAGATACATATCTGTATACAGAAGATTTTAAAGATGAATATGCAATCAAAACCAGAGACTTTCCTTTTGGGTTTGATGGATAAACAGTTGTAAAAAATTCATGGAACTTTGTTTTTATATATGATAACAGCAGCAAGGCTTTTATATGCACAGGGGTGGAAAGATAAGACATTAGCTACAGTGGAGGAATGGATGGTGAAGTTGATGGAGTTGGCTGAGATGGCGAAATTGACAGCTTTGATTTGAGAAAAGATATTGTGTAATTTTAATGCTAAAACTGGAAACCCTTGTTGGACTTTTTGTGGGAAATAGAAAAAATGAATTTATGTTGTATAGATTTGATGATTAGAAATAATATGGGTTAATAGAAATAATGGAAGGTATGTTCTGAATTTAGAGTAAAAGTTTGATGTATATTGTTATATCTGTTGCAAAGAGGGTCGGAAGTCAATTTTTTTTCTTTTGTTGTTTCTTTTTTGTACTTTTGATCTTTACTATTTTTTTCAATTTTCTTTTTCTTCTCCTTTTTCTCAATATTAGTTTTTGTTAGTTTTTACCGTTCCTTTTTAAAAACTTAATAAAGTTATTACAAAAAAGAAAAAAAGAGAAAAGAAATAAATGTGTCACATCGTGAAATGGTGGATTGTGTTGTTAGAGAAAATAAATGACTATGGAGAGTAACGCACATATAATTTTAATCTGGACTTCTGCAATAGATTAGAAAAACCTGCCCACCAGTCACAAAGCTTTCACGGTCTATCCTGTGTTGGCATCCTCAACAATCTAAAGTCCTTCTTTATGGCAAGATGGCAGACCAACCCCAGTAAACTTCATGTTTATCACCTGGCAATGACTTTTCTTTGATAATCTTGCCTCCAAAAGCAAAACAATAAACCTTCCAATGCTGCAGATTGAAAGTATACATTTTTGAGAGCACATATTCTAAATGTGTATTTTTACTATTTATACCAAGTTTAACTTGATCCAATTGCCTCTGAATCAATCTTTGAACTGGGTTCCGACTGTCTTTCTCTCATATGCCAGCTTGCCTCCTCAATTTCTAAAAGTGAAAAGAAAGCCTTATGTTCTTTCTGGGAAAGGGGCTCAGGGGGTATTACTGTAAAAGCCCAGCCTAAACTTTGATATTGCAACACATTTCATTGGTTTTTCCTAGGAAATGTTTGTGACAATTATTTCAAGTCTAAGCCCTACCCGCAATGACACAAAGTCCTTCCTGATGCCAAAGATCCACCAACAATTTTGCCAAGTTATATATCTTTTTAATTATTATTTTTCTTATAAAAACAAATGTTAAATGTGTTTGAGAATATTTCTCAATATACCTTTTTGCACAATGCCTTAAGAAGTTTTTTTTTCTTTATGTCCTGGGAAGGTATGTTGTAGTGGTTAAGATGTTGAGCAAGGAAGCTTCAGGTTCAAGCCGATGCTCAACCATGAAAATCCACCAGTGACTTTATGCCAGCCACTCTCAACACACTGTACAGTTGTTCTGAGGCTAACGTGAAGGGAGACCCCTTTGTAAGGTTTCTTGAGCTTCTGGAAAAAGGTAACGGGGAGAGGGAGGGAGGGAGAGAGAGAGAGAGAGAGAGAGAGAGAGAAAGATCTCACACAAATAAATAAGAACCAAGATATCTAATGAACTGAGCAGCTTGTTAACCTAGTATATGTTAGTTTGGGTTGCATTATTTCATACTAACTAGGAAGAAGGACTGCCTTTAAAAAATGCACTTCCCTCTTTTTCATTCACTTAGAGGCAAAAGTCAATAATAACAATAGTGATATTTTGTTCTAAAGAATTACTTCATGCTATCTTTAGCTAATCTGAGGTTCCCTAGAAAAGAGAAGCACCTGATCCTTGGAGACATGATAAGTTTGGGGTTTGCCAGCATCCCTATATACTGTGCTTCTCCTGGAACTTCCTCTTGGTGGCACCAGGAGCTCATTCTAAGGTCCTACCTTGCAGTTGCCTCTTGCAGTTGAGCAGAATACAACTTATTAGCTGCTGTAGGTATAAAATACTCTTTGTATGGACTCTCTCCAAAAGTAGGATCAAGGTGGCAAGAGTTAAACTAAATTCATTTGGCACTTTGAAGGTTAAAGAAAAGTTTGGGAGACTGAACAGGAATAAGTATATTTCTTGATGTAAATAGGAAAGCCTAGCAATGAACTGAAAGACTACGTCCTTCGCCTTCTAAGATTTTCAGCCTGTTTCTTTTGTTGGTTTGTGCCTTTTACAGGATACTTACTATGGCACAGATGTCTTCCTTAAAGTACTCTATAACTTATTCACCCTTTGGGTGCTCTTGCTGTTCATCTATGTCTACAACTTCCTGACCACAAGAGATGCATGCTGTAATGGTATGTGGGAAACACCTTGGGAGACTGGGCCAATTGATGCTACCAAGGGAACAGTAGATAAGAGGCAGCATAGCCTGCAGCTGGATAATTGGCAGGGCAAGAGTCTCAGAAGAGACCCTCCCTAGTTTCTTGGGCTGTAAAGGAGACAGAGAAGGGGGAGAATTGTACTTTCAGAATTGCAAGATTCTGTCAATGTAGCTTTACAATATAGTAGAATTAGATCATCTGGTTGTGATTCCTATCTGGTTTACCCTGTGAAGTTGACCAGGCCCATCAAGAATGTTGGATGCTAAGGAACACATTGGTGGACTGGTACACCAGCAAATGACAAAATTCATTTGGCACTTTGAAGGTTAAAGGAAAGTTTGGGAGACTGAACAGGAATAAGTATATTTCTTGATGTAAATAGGAGAGTCTACCTTTTTCCTAATTTAGCCCTCTAACTGGAGTGACCATCATGGAGAAAACTTGAAATGAAATTTTCTAATTAACAGTCCCTTTTTTCCAGACAGCCATGCTTGAAATGGAATGACAGAGAAGAGGACTAGAGCCAGACTCTTATAACATAAAGTACTTCCAGTTGGTTTGCTGGCAATCCTAGTGGCCCTTTGATCAGCAACTGGGGCAAGAAAATATCCTACAGATGCTCATTTGGCACATGATACCTCAGTTGCTAAGCCCTAATATAGGGATAATTTTGTAAAGCTCAGGAACTAGATTACTAGAAAGCTGAACTTAATCACTCTACCTTGAATTTTGTAAATTTTGAAACAAGGATTCAGATAATACTTTAAACAATTGTACCAAAAACTTGGTTATGTATATGAGTACAGGTGTATATTTTCTCCACTTCCAAACCAGAGGTACACTTAGTGTCTTTCCCTATGTCATCCCAAAGATCATTGCCTCCTTATCACACACACCGCTGGTTAAAACACCGTTTTTTCCCATCAGTTATAGTTCATATCTGGTTACTCTGAAAAAGTCCATCATTCCGTGGTTTATGAAACATGGGGGGCTTAATAAACTAACTCACACAGTTTACTTTTAAGGAAAAAAATCCCAAGAATTTTTACTGGAATGTTAAATCTCACACAGACCCTGTTGAATACATGTGTGGTGTGTCCTCTAGGTTTGCTCCTGTGTTCTCTGACTCATAATGTCTAACTTATACAACTAAATGTATCATTAGTCATTTTCAATAGGACTCCAGGGCTCAGAAAGGTGAGGCTTAATCCTCTTTTCCCTTCAGGGCTTTGATTGTAACTCTGCCCTTGCCATTGGCTGGAATGCTGGAAAAGTTCACAATGAACCAGAAAACTCAGAAGTATCTCTTGAAATACTTAATGCATACTACATGGCATGGTCTATATACTTATAAATACTGGGTCCTGAGACAGAAGCTTAATGTTCTTTTTAGAACCCAACAAACTTGTCAGTGGACGAGGCTTCTTAAAAGGTTTTAAAAAGAAGAGAGTCCTCAGACACCTTGTACATCTGAGGAAACCTGGACAATTCCAACCCATCCCTAAAGCGATGTCTCAATGGCTTCATTTCAGCTAATTGTTGACTCTTCATGGATCCTGAGAAGTACCTTCACATTCACTCTGAGCCAGATCCATGGAAGAATATTTTGTACATTGTGGTGGAGTGCAGTGGAGAAGCGTGCAGTGACTCGTCTCTCCAACATGTGGACAGGAAGAGTCTGTAGAGAATTAATCCTCCAAGCTTGATTTTGGATTGAAACTTCTCCTTCTCTGCCACAGATGGGAAGACTCTGGGCAAAATATGTTTCCTGGCATTCTGATTAGCTTTCGCCTTCCAGTTAGTCCTTTTAATACTAACCTTGGTTGCTGACATTCTTATTGCCTCCTGGCTGAAGATGCTGGAATGAGAGGAGAAAAGGATACCTAGAAGAGGGGGTGCCTTCAGGGACTTCCTCTCATCAGTTGATAGCTTCCTTTTATTATTACTTTTTATACTACTACTATAAAGTTGGTAACAGGTCAGCAACCCTAAGATCATACTCTCCCGATGTTTCTCAGTATCCAGAATTCATGATATTAAGCTGAAAATTGAAAAAAGAAATTATTTAAAAAGTTAATTGGTAGAAGTCCAATTTCATAGCTGAAATGGGTGGTCAAGGTCACATGTCAGATTTAGGGGTTGGGTGAGGACTGCAATGGACAGGGACATATCACTCGTATGTGCAAAGCTGGAATTTAAGTTTCTTTCCTTTGTTTTTGAGGAGGCAGAGTTTCTTTGTTCTTAAAAAAAGATTATAAACTCATTTCAAGCATCAATGTTAATAGGTTCCCGATCTCAGAGAGTCTCCCATTACTTGATATCAAAATAGGCAATATGGTACCCTCTGAATGTTTTGAAATTTAATACCTATTCAGCCCCAGAACAGAAGGGTCAAAGGTGAGAAATGGTTGGCGCTGTAATCCAAAACTTCTAGAGGGTACCAGGTTGCCAATACCTCTTTTTGTGTCTTTAAATGCCTTATATTCCCCTTAAGCAAAATAAGAGCAGTGTTTTCCCAGAGTCAAGTATAAAAAGAAAAGAAAAAGAAAAAGAAAAAAATCTGCTCCCTGATAAATAGGCACCATTGGAAAGGATGCAGATGAATGCTTCAAAGCCATTCCCTGACTCACTGAGACGCGCCCCACCTTTGCCATTCTCCCAGGGTTAAAAGAAAGAGGGAAATAATTGAAGGTGCCTTTATAGTGCGAGTGCTGTGGTGCTGAAAGCTTTATTTTTTTAGTTATATTTTAAACCCTTGCATGGTTTCTCATGTTGCTTTAATTTTATTCCATTGTATTTTGCAAATACTTTTATGGCACTCTGACCGCTGTGATAAAGTGCTTGGTAAATAATTACTCCTTATTGTTATTAAACTCTAACCTGAAAACTGAAAGATGGAGATTTAAAATGAAACCAAGAAGGGGGGGAAAAGAAGCAGAAAAATAAATGAGGGAGCCCACATTTTGTCTCTAACAAAAACCATACTGAAAATTCTGGCCTAGAACGCTGACAGTAATTATAGGGTGCCATCCTAAACGTTGCTAAATAATTCCCTTTAGTGCTTGGATTTGATCTTGATCTGTGAATTCCTTTTCTCTTATGGGTGTAACTCTAAACAAGAGGATTAACATTACTTTGCTGTCTTTTTAGTTAGGTTAAAAGAAAAGGTTGAAAAGTTCTTCTGAGCAGTGTAGGAGGCTTTAAGTGCTGTGTTTAATATTGTAAGAATTCACCTTTCATAGTAAACTTTTTGCGAGTCTTTGTTTGAGTAGTTCACTTTGGCCTGTGCAAATATGAATAAGCATTTTAAGAGAGAAAGAGAGAGAGAGAAAGAGGGAGGGAGGGAGGGAAATGTGGTCAGACAGAGTTATACCAGACAATATAGTTTCAGTGTGTTTTTTCAAACCCTGACATTGGCTCAGATTTGCAAAAGGTATACTTTCATTTTAGGTTTCTGCTGTTGTGAAGTTCATAGATCATTACCAAATAAATGAAGGCTAAAATATGGATAAAAAGCAATGCTTTTGCATGAAGCGCTGGTTCACATGACTGTGCATAACACAAAGGATAGGAATTTCTGACTGTCCATATGCCAACAGCTACAATCAGCTTGGCCAATGATGAAGTATGCTGGGAATTATTAATTAACAATATGTGCTCGATACAGGTTTCTATTATGGGTAAAATATAGCCTTCTCCAATTGGTTGCCATTCAGATGTGTAGATTTCAGCTCCCAGCATTCTCAGCAATAGCCTTGTTGACTGGGGATTTCTGGGAGTTGTAGTCCACACATCTGGAAGGCAACTGATTTCTCCTTCCCAGATGGTTCCTGATATTAAGGGCCTCCAGACAACTCACAGCTCACTGATCTCACACTCAGAATGATTATTGTTACAAATAATTCAGTGGGTCTGTGCTTTAAGTTTGCATGCCAAAGAGGCAACACCCTTGATTACCAAAAACAAAACAAAACCCAAAAGTTGATTGTTTGATGTGGGTTGATAATTTTGCCATTGTAATTATGAGATTTGAAAAGGATAACCACAGCTTATGTTCTTGAGGTACATTGCTTTTATGTGAGTTAATTTGGCTGTGAAGCTTGCCCTCCTCCTCCTTAGTGAGAAGTGATATTCCTGTGGACAAGTCCTGTTTCTGGTCATAGCTCATTCACACAAACAAGTCATTCCTTACCAACAGTTCTCATTACAGGTTTGATGGCCGTGAGGATTGCTTCTCCATATTACTCAGTGGCATTCATCACTGCCAGAATGGCAGAAACCTTTATAGTTGTGGGAAGCTTCTATGATTGTTGCATGATTCAAAGCAGCTTTTGAACAAGTTTATAAGGCTATAGTAGCATTTAATGACCTAATCAATTCATTAACAATAGTTCCATTAGATTAAGTGTGGCTTATTCCCAGTAAGAAAGTATAGCGATTTAGAGACTGAGCAAATGAAAAAGATGTCTCTGATTAACAGGGTGGTAGATCTGTAATTTGTAACTGCTAATTACAATTAATATAATATTTAAAAGCCAAGAGCACCTCCTTTTTCCCACAAAAAGGAAGGTATCTTCTGCAATAATTCCTGCTGTGACACATATAAGCATCATTGAAAAACAGAGGTGTTTTTCTTCAGAATTACTGGTTTCATACTGGAACAAGTTTTGCAATCAAACATCTGACTATAGAATATCACTTAGGATGTTTTAATGGCAGCATGGCATTTACTCAGTTGCATTCCAGCAATTGTACTTTGAAAAGTACATGGGGCCAAGTGAAGGAAGTGGGTGGGACCAGAACAAAAATTAGACTGATGTAATTCGATTTACATATAAACACAATCCATTGTATTGAGTTTGGTTACTATGAGTACTTTCCATGGGTGTAATATTTCCCTCCTTCTTTAAAAACTATAATTCAGCATCAGCTTTTGAAGGGTGTCTTAGATATGCACCCAAGGCTAGGGGAGGGGAAGCACAAACTGTAGATTTCTACTTTTAAGGCAATTTCTGTCCAGAGTGTTACATTTGAGATGAGGGCTCATAGCCTCCAACCTTCCCTGCCAATTTTGGAAATTGTATCCTTGGCTGGTGACTGGTGGGTGAGACCCATCATTCCAAGGAGCTCTTGTGTCTCCTTGGGAAGTAATTGTTAGGCAATTGCTCTTGAGAGCTGGATCTTGCTTTAGCTTTCTAAATATTCAGACACAGGCCATCTTTCTTCAAGCTGACATCCCTTAAAGTGACTGTGGAATGGAGCAAAGAACAGGGGGCAGTTTTTAATTGTGGCACAGAAGAATACAGACATAGAAACCTGAGGAAATAAAGCTGAAATTTTAAGCTCGGCAAAGACTAAAGGATCTGCTTTTCTCTGGAGTGTGGTCTTGGCTGTCTAGTAGAATATTGAAATTGTGCATTCATCTATGCTCAACTTGTAAACCAACCTACTCGGTAAGAAATATCAACCACCTATGATGTCTCCTTCCAGTAAAGTGAAGGAGGAGTGTAACAACTTGTAAATTCAAAGAACTAAATAATGGATAAAAGATGTAATCCTAAACACTCTTACTGGGAAGGAAGTACCTCAGAAATCAGTGTGGCTTACTGAGTGAATAAGGTTAGATTTTTCAGAGAGATTTACTCTTGTTGTTCATAGCTCTGCTTAGAAGTAAGTGATTTGGGTTGAGCTATTAAAAGAAGACCTTAGCAGGTGGCAGCTTCTGGCCAGCCTTGTTTTAGCTGAGAAGCTAAGCAGGGCTAGATCTGGTTAGTATTTGGATGAGAGACCATCAGGTAATCCTAGGGCTGTAGGATAGACTGGGACATTGAAAAATCATCCTGGAAAATTGATTGACTAATTATGTGCCATCAAGAGAGTGTTGATTCTTAGTGATAATATAGATTTTCTCCAGGAAGGTCTGTCCTCAGCCTGGTCCTTCAGGTCTTCCAATTATGCATTCAGTGCCACCATAACTGAGTCTATCCACCTTGCTGGTAATCCTCTGCTTCTCTTTCCTTCTACCTTTCCCAAGCATTGAAGCCTTCTTCAGAGCTAAGTCATTGCATAGCGTGTCTGGCACGATCATTTGAGTCTCACCATCTGCGCTTTGAGTGAGAATTCTGATTTGATTTGTTTGATGTTCCATTTGTTTATTTTATTCTCAACATTAAAGTTTTCTTGGTAAAATACAAGAGAGGCTTACCATTACCTTCTCCAGTGCAATATGAAATGGCCCCTTTGCCGTCTAAAGTGATCTTCTGCTTCCCACACCTATCTACATTGCTGCTGCCCAATATAGGTGCCTGCTTGGTTTAGCTGGGCGGCTGGGATGACCATCATGCCTTAGGTGACTCTGCTGGAAGTATATACTCTTGGCATATCCTCCAGTGTTCTTTGCTCATCCTTCGCAGGACACGCCCCAGTCCCAATGAGGCAGCTTGGCAAGACTTAGGAGGGTCCAGGAAAAGGGCAATAGCAAATAATTTCTGGAATACTATCAAGAAACCTAAGTAGCTGTGTCTGGGTAATCATTGGAAATCATGTTGGACCTGAAGGATCTTTACTTTTGTTTAAATTGAAGGGGTATTTTTTGCATCTACAGCATGTTTTGGTGAACTTCAGAGAGGAAAGGAAAACATTCTGAAAAAATGTTGAGGTAAGACAAATGATGCCCTTTCACATATTATTCCAATCCCCCCAGCTTGGACTCTTCCAAACATATGGACCAACTCCCTGAGTTTTCTTCAGTGGAAGGGTTGCATTAGCTGGGAGTTGAAGTGAACACAACTAATGTCTTGATTTCCCAAACATATGTAGAAATGTTGTTGTAGACCTGATAAAAGAAAAGACTAGTTTCATCTAAAGCTAAATTTGTCTGAAACTCTAATGATTAAAAATACTGCCCTAACCAGTTTGCACCCCCACTTTCCATCTCTTTGGCAGACTACATTATGTGGAGCAATAACTATTTGCATGAAATGCAAAGGATTTCTATCTAGTGATTTTTGTTTAAAGTCCAGTGGCCTGGCCATTCCCTCAGTGCTGAATCTCCAACTTCATTGATTATCAATGATTGAGTTGGATACAGACTTTTTTATCCAAGACTAGACCCATCAAAATTATTTCCACCTCTGTCAGTCAGGAATATCATAATGAGTATCACAAGTGTGGTTAAGTTGGATTCAAACCATTATCTCTTCTGGGGTTGGAATGAGCTGATTCTTCTAAAGTCACCCAGCCTGTGAAAGTGTTTGACTGCAAGTGACATGAAAGCTGGGTTAAAAAAAAATAGGCAATTTTATGAGTATGAGCATTCTAGCACTCTCTTCCCCGAGACATGTGTAGATCTGAGCTTCCCTACAGGTTATTTTCATATCATATGGAATTTAGTAAAATTAGGCAATAGAGGCATAATTACTCTTAATATATTCCTTTTTGGAAGGAAATTCTGAAAATGACAGAAATACTTCACTGCTAGAACTTCTCTGTGTCTCCTTATTTATAAGAAACTTACTTTCATTGTATTGTCTAGGAATTTAGTACATTCCTTCTAAAATATTTATTTTTAACTGTATAAAAACAGATACTGGGCACTGAAAAACTAGAATTAGGGCAACCTATTGAAATAGGGCCTTTGTTTAGATCATTTAGATATATGATTGATTCCATGTCCAGCTAAATAACAAGTAGCAGTGATTATAAAATTTATTGCCAGAACTGTATAAAAACATTTAGAGTAGCTGGCGATTTATCTAAATTTAAGATTACCTCTTTTCCAAAAGAGAAATTACACAGGAAAAAAAAAAAAAAAACCACAACGCCCCCCCCCCCGCCCCTTGTCTCCATTACCATATTCTTAGCAAATGTAAAATAATTTAGCTTTAGAACAGAAGAATAGTTTGGGGGGAAAAAATCACTGGGCCTTTTTTTCCCCCCAGGTAAATACAGAATATAGCAGGGCTATAGGGGATGTAGTATGTGCACAGAAGCACACATCACACCTGTCAGCAACTCCTTCAAGAAGCAATCTTTTTCCAGGCTGATGTGGTGGCAGCTTTACCATCTTAGGAAAGGACACACTTAATTTAAGGAGGTGCCAACAGGTGCGACATGTGAACTTCCACATGCTCTGAATTTGCTTTTTTCCTTTGAATGTGAATTGCTACACAGCACTACTATATAATATAACTGTTGGGATTGTTTCATCTCACAGTGGATTCTCCCTCCATTAAAAAACACTTCCTTACAGACATATTGCAGTAGACTTGTGTTAATGAATCAGCCATTCATGCAGTAGACCTCCTCCTTATTCTAAATGTCACAATTGGGTAGCTTGGTAAAAGAAAAGAACTAGAGAGATTTTTGTGTGGACATCTAGGTCCCTTCCTTCAGGACTTCCCCGCTGTGGAACTCTTGCGTGAAGTTTCTCAAATGTCCTCTCTTCACGCCCCCCCTCCCCAAATTCTTTTAGTCCCAATGACTCAGAAAAGGAGAACTGTGTCAGGCAAGACTTAATTCTGGACTTTCTTTCTTAAATGAATTGGTTAGCTTGGACTTCCTGAATACAGCTTTATACCTTGCCCACTCCATTACTGTAGAGGTATAATGTGATATATAAAGAAGCAGATTAAAGTCCCAGTGAAACCCATCTCCAGCACAAGAGTATTTAAAACAGCTGGTTCCATTTATATATTTTTATTCCTTGGAGCTCGTGAATGTTCCTGTGAGAGATGGTATAATTGATTTAAATCAAATTATGAAACACTATACTCTGTTTTCCAAAACACATATTTCTGGCACTAAAATCTGTAATGCATCATTCACAGGTAATGTTCAATAAAGCAGAGGGGAAAAAAGAGCTCTCTCAACCGTATTGTAGATTACAGCATGCTCTTTCCTTGCAGCTGGACCTGGACTTTCTAATTGTAACAGAATGATGGCCTTATTAACAAATGGAGGCATTGTGGTTTTAAAGTGAGAGACACAAAACCGTGTTTCTATAAATCTGAAAAAGTATGCCACTGATCTTTAATTACTGTGTCTGAGGTTTTCTCTGATCACTCCACTGCTGCTCAAGAGGAGCTCTCTTTGAGGTGGTAAAACTATTTCTAGGCTTGTCTGAAAAAGAGAATGATTTATCCATGGTCACCTCTAAGTTATGGGTGAACAGGATTTAAGGCTTTGCCTCCCTAGTCCAAATTACATTAGGCTGTTTCTCTGAGATTTGATTAGAGTTACTGGCTTATAGACAGCCTGCCAAGAAGTACTGCTACCCCCAAGGTGGAGAAGATAAACATTCAGGTAACTCTTACACCCTATTAAAAGAAAATAAAGGAAAAAAGGTGGTTCTACCCACTTTTGGAGTGTAGTACTCAAAACCCAAGTGTTACTCAAAAACCCAAGTGTCCATCAAGCTGATGGAAGTTGTGTACCTTTAGTGTGCCTGGACATCGAATGTCTAAAGAGATTCGGCAGGTTTGTGTGAAAAACAGAAGAACATAGCTGGTAGATATGAAGAAGCTGGAAGACAGAACTGCTGCTAACAGGAATGAGGAACTAAAGGTATTCTATAGAATATAAAATGGAGCAGAGCTCTGGAAGAAGTCAAGAATGAGAGCATCAAAGAAAAAGAGAAAGAACCTTAAGAATGTTTATAAAAAATGACATAGATATCTGTTGGAAGAAAGTGTCTGGTCTGATTTAAGATGTAAGAACTCACCTTTATTCATTATTTTTGATATCACTAGAATAGCTTGGCAATTTCCATGATGTTGGCCCCACCTCATTCCCAGACCATAGCCCTTTTCTGTATGGCAAAATATCTCTCAGCCACAGAACACAGAGGAGAGTGAAATGAATCAGGCCAATGTAGGCTGCTAACTTGAACAAGGGCTGGATATGGCTAAGATTGACATTTGAATTTGAGCTTCCTGAACAAATGTTCAGGAAATCGAAAATAAGAATAAAAATATTGTGGTGGAAATCGAAATGATATGATTTGGCTATTAATGAATTATTAAATCTGTACTTATCTTGTAATTGTAAATTTTGTTAAATTATCATTATAAATTGTCTTTTTTTTGTGTTAATCTTGCTCTGATTAAATCACATTTCTGGGAAGCATGGGATTTGCTGCAATTATCTATCTAACATCTATCATCTATCTATCTATTAATCAATCATCTTCCACACTTAAGCTTCATATAGACTTTAAATGCTTGATGCTACATTGTAATCTTTCCGCTATTCCAAAATTATAATTTTTGGGTGCATAAAAATGATCGGGGGGGGGGCATGTTAGTCTTGTGTGTAGGCTGAGCATGGCAGGCAAATAAAACCTGATTTGACTGTCACTATCTGATTTCTTACCATAGTTATTCAGAAATATTTAGGCACCATATTCTTTTCCACACCTTTGTGAGTTCAGAATGCTTCCTTATGAGCAATGGAAGGTACTGAAACTGTCTGTGATTCACATCAACAGGAAGCACAGCTCGGGCAGGACCGAGAAGGTTTTGCTGGTCTTCTTCAGTGAAAGCCAATGCATCTTGATGAGACATTGCTTCATTAGGGAACTAGCATGAGCACAGGGCTGGTCATGAAGAAACACCCTGAAAAAAGATTTGTGCTTATTACTTTCTGGGTGATGCTCAACTTGAATGCAAAGCTTTGAGCTGCCTCAAGTTTCAGGAATCCCTAGTCCTTAATCACAGCCCTTTTTACAGTTACAGGGCCTAGCAGACCTGAGAAATGGCTTATGAGTCTCAGCTGATTTTCAAAGGGAGCTTTCTTTTGACAAAGTTTGAGCAGAGTGTCCTTTTGAAGCACCTGGTAGAAATGCCATAGCAGTTTATGTTTAGCTGCTGGAGCTTCACTCAGCAAAAGTGGCCTCTGCACATATACATCACAAATGCAAATGCTACTTCTGCCAAAGCCAAGCCATGCCAAGCAACCAGTTGAAGCACGTTGGCCTTATTATGGCACTTTGCAGAGGTGGAGCTTCTGAGGCAAAGCAAAGAGTGCCTCTTTCAGGTGGTTCAACTGCAAATTGTGTGAGCTAGCTTATTTGTGGAGTTTCCCTTCCAATATCATGGAGATGGAGAAGCTTTGTCCATCTTTTCCTTCTTGCCAGTGAATGGCATTTGTTTACAATAGCAAGAATATATATCTGGAATATATTTTTTTAAATTAGAGGTGCTTATAAAGGTCACTCTGGAACCTTGTTTGGTTTCTTTTGGATGTCTTTACTGGATATTTCAGTTCCTTCTTGCAGCAAGACAGGCTGGTAAATCACCAGTGTTGAGGGAAGAATGGTAGATATCTCTCACCCATCTGCTGAGTGAGAGATATCTAGTCTCCTATTCCCAGTGATGATCTGGGTAACATGATGTTCTGTTGCAAGACATGAATAAGCTATATTCAATATTTTTTTTTGCAAATGTTTCCTTTGTGCTAGTATGATTAAGATTGTTGTGCTTCTTAAGTGATATTAAAACAGATAAGTAACTTTTGCTAGCTAAGCCTTTCAAGGAACATCTGAGGAGCAACAGAAGAAAACAAGGTTTAAAATCTAAAAATATAGATTTGTTATAAAAAAATATTTTGCAAGAATTCAGAGATGAATGTGAGTATGACACAGAATTTGTATAGATTAGTTTCACAAGTCTGGTACCCTGCCCTAATCCCCAATCAATAAAAACTATTAACACCACTAGCCAGCATGCAAGTTGCAGTTGATGGGACTAGTAGTCCATATCTAGATTATAGTTTGAATACTTATAGATTTTAAAATTCAACCTAGGTCTGATTTACTTGGTTCAAATAAACATACTTAATTCATGCCAACTATTATTGCTTTTTAGGTTCTGCTGAGTTCACTGGGATAAACTCATAAATAACTGGAGACAGAATTGGTTAGAGGGTAGAGGTCAGGATGAGAGAGCATGAGTATCCCAAAGTCACCCAGTGAGCTTCCATGACTGAGGGTGGACTCTAACTTAGAGCTCCCTAGTGCCAGTTCAACACCTTAACTACTTCACCACACTGGTATTTTTATGCCTGTCATTGTTTCCCAGCCCAATTCTTCATTAAGTTGTTGTGACCAAATGGAAAACACTTGTGTATAAATTTAATGTGTTTCCTAGAGAAAACTCAATTAATTTGAATAGGAGAAGTTTGCATGATAGGATAAAACAAAAGAAGAGCCTTCCCAGAGAAGAAAGACCATCCAGTCTAGCATTCTGCTCTCATGATGACTAACCAGCTAGCTAAGTTGTTTTTCTGTTTCCCTCCCTCCCTCCCTCCCTTAAACTGCCCACTCACCAATAACTTTGGGTGCTTACAGAAATATATGGAGATATCTATGGATGGCCCTTAAGCAGGGCATGAGCACAGCAGGAACCTCCTGGTCATGTGCCCCAATAATTATTGAGAGACAAATTGCTGCTGAGGGAAAGTATGGCCATCAGGACTAGTAGTCTTTCAGCCTTGTCCTTCATGAATTCACCTAATCCTCTTTTAAAGCTACATCCTGTGCGTAAGATTTCACAAGTGGTATGAGACCTTTCATTTATCCATCCGGAATCTCTTACTCTTCAAATTCATTGGATGAGGGACTTCACAGGTTCTTGTAATTTGAGAGAGGGAGAAAAACTCCCTGTTCACTCTCTCCATACCATGCAAAATTTTGCTTTATGTCCTCTCCTGTCCCCGCTTAGTTTTTTAAAAAACAAAAAGCCTCACCTTTATAATAGTTCTTCATATGAGAATATCTCTAACCCTTTCATAACTGGGTTGTCTTTTTCTGCACCTTTTCCAGTTCTCCAATATTCTTTCTGAACTGTGATGAGTAGAACTTCTCCCATCCTCCCTGATGGCAGGAGCCATGGTGTTCCACACATTGCTTTTGATGCCATCATCCATGATAGATGTGGTCATTGTTGACGCACCACACAGCACACCCCTTCCATCTTCTCCAGCATTCTTCAGCTCTAAACTGCAGGTTACTGACTGTACAGAATATTCCAAATGCAGCCACACCCAAAATGCATATAAAACATTATAATAGTGAGAGTTTTCTTTAGATTCCTTTGTCAAGGATTCTTGAAGTAGAATTGCTTCTTTTTTTTCCACAAGAGTTGCCTGCTGTTGACATTTTAATTGATCTCTCTCACAGCAATCCCAAGTCCTTTCCTTCTCAGTCACCACTGTATCAAACCTTCAGCAGGTAGAAGAGGTTACACCCTACCTCCAAAGTCCATCATTTTAGGTTTGCTTTTTACTGAACTGCATTTATCATTTTAATACCCATTTCTCCTGTTTGGGGAGATTCTCTTGGTGCTATTATATGCTCTTTAATCATTCTAAATAATATTGTATCATAAGCAACCTTCATCACCTCACTACATACCTTACACTTCTAGGTCATTTATGAACAGATTAAAAACACTTTCCTTATACTTATCCTGGAGGGAACTTCACTGTTTCTATCCTGTTGTTGGCAATTGTCAAATTATTCCTGCTCTCTGCTTTCTATTCCTTAACTAGTTATCAATCTATAAAGGAAAGCACCTTTTATCCCATGACTACTATGTTTATACAGGGACTTTATCAAAAGCCTTTTGAAAGTCCAAGTAAACAAAGTCTAGCACAGTGTTTCACAACCTTGGCAACTTTGAGATGTTTGAACTTCAACTCCCAGAATTCCCCACCCAGCTAAGGTTGAGAAACCCTGGTCTAGCAGATCACTTATCTACATACAGTACTTTCTTTTAACAACTCAAAAAAAAAAAACCCTCTAAAAAGTCATTGAGACAGGATTTCCCTTTGCAATTTGAATGTGATGTGCACTGTGATGTAGCGGTGAAGATATTGGGAGACCCAGGTTCAAATCCACCTTCAGCCACAGAAGTTTACCAGGTAAGTTTGGGCCAGTCACTTACAGGGTTTGGTGGGAGATTAAAGGATCTCCTGGAGGAAATGATCTAACAAATAAACAAATTGATTGTTCTTCAGCAAGGCTTGTCCTTCTATATGCTTGCTAACTTTTCTGTCTTTAACAGTATTTTCACCAGTTTACCCAGAACAGATATTTTTGAAATTTCCTGAATATTTCCTGAAATATTTTTAAAAGTAACATTTAATTAATATTAAATTAAAAAATAAGTAAAGCAATTTTTCTCAACTACTGTTGAACCCTCTCAATGCCACCCAATGGAGTTCTCCTGAGTAGTTCTAGGACTTTGGGGATCTGATCCAGCTAGAGATCATTAGGATTTCCAAAGCTCTGAAAAAGTGCTTTGTTTTAATGAAGCTCTGAACAAAACATTCCCTTGAAAAGTGGTCATCTCATTTTAAAGACCATGTTGCTTCAGTTTGGTTTGTTTGGGTCCCCCTTAACCTTCTCCTGCATTGCTCAAGCCATGGGAAAAGGCTGAGAAAAGACTGATCTTGCAGCCCTGACCGAGACATCTCCCAGAGTGGGTGGCTCCAGCAGGGGCTGTGCGGAATTCTTTTCCTGTCTTCTCCAGAGCTATCCATTCTGGACAACTTGAACATGTGTCTAGGGGGATCTAGGTCTGGAAATATGTCAGCAAATGCAACAGGAGAAGCCTTCTCATCTTCTCCCACAACACTCACTGAAGAGGGTCTTTTGGTCCCTTCATACTGTTGGCCTCCTCCTAATAGGAGGAAATCAGTTGTATGAAAGGACATCATCTTCTTTCCTGCTGTAGACCTTTTTCAACCCCCACCCCCACCAGTACAAAATGACCCATACCATGCCATTAGCCTCTTTCATCTGCTGGCAGTGGTGGGAAGAACACAAGCTGTAGTGGCATCCTGTCACTAAATTCTCTGAACCCTCAGTTTAAGGGTTCAGAGGTTTAAGGAATCTTGCATTACACTGCTCACCATATTAAATGTGGAGAGTATTGAGGATGACCCTGATGGAGAGAGGGAAGATTCATTGCCAAGGCCATGAATGGATAAAGATGGCTTAAGCCCATACAAAGAAAAACGTTTAGGAAAATGTCTCAGACAGGCACCCTCTTAATTCCCAGGAAGATAAAAGAGGGAGAAGGGGAAGCACATTCAGACTTGCAAGATGCTGTTACTAAAGCTATTCTAATAAAAGTTTTAGACCTGTGTGGTGTCTGTTTCTTGGTCTGATCTATCTTGTAGGGCTAACATTAAGTGAAGCTGGTGGAGTGGATCAGCTTTCATGCTGCCAGTTCTCCCAGGCTGACAAGTGGCTGAGAAATGCCACCATAAGGAAGAACATGCATTTTTGCACTACTGGCTTTCTCCCATTAGGAAGAGGCTAGCAGCATGAAAGAGCCAAAAGACCTCCTGCAGGGACCATTGTGGGAAGAGGTTGAGAAGAACCTTTTCCTGAAATGCTCATCAAAATATTTCCAGATCGTGTGGCACTGAAGATGTCCAGCCTGGAGCCCTCTTGACACACATCTGGATGGTTTTGGCAAGGCTATGGGGTATCTTCAAGTCACCTAGCCTGCAAGCACTTCTGCCACCACTGATGGAGAAGCAACTGAGGGATGTAGCACTGGCAAAAAGGATTTGAGGTCAGCTGAATTACTTTATCAAGACGGATCAGGTGGTGCTTTCATTCTGATCAAGTTAATCGAGCTGCCTGAGAACTGCTTCATCAAAACAAATTTATGTCACTTTCCACAGGTCTAGATTGTGGTACATTTCATTAGATAATGATTCAAGGTGCAATTCAAGGTGCTAATGGATACCTTTAAGGCCCTTCATGACTTGGGGCTGGGTGACTTATAGGGCCATCTCTCCCCAGTAGTGTTTACCCATCCTGTGAGATCTGGCAGAAGAGGCATGCTCCAGGTCCCATCTGTGAGAGAGTGTCATCTGTTGGGATCCAGGAGGAGAGGCTTTTCTGCCGTGACACTCACCCTCTGGAACATCATCCCCCCAGAAATTAGACTTGCTCTGACCCTGCTGACTTCCCCCCCCCCAATAATTTTGTTAAAGATTACATAGAACAGATAAAACCAATACAAAAACCTAATACAAAATTACATTAAAAAAATAAGAAAGTGCAAAGAAAAGAAAAAAGAAATCCCCCCAAAGTAAAAATAAAAAGAAGAAACTTCCCCCTTCATCCCCAGCAAATATATACAATACAATATACTATTTCTTAAAATACTACCAAATACATCTTCATTCCATACTTCACTCCATTTTCTACAGACCCATCTCTAAATCCTCAGCTCTCCTTATTAATCAACAAAAGGTGTAAAAAACAGATATAACTAACAACATAAGCATTTAGTCCCCCTTTCCATTTAAACATAATCCCCCTAATCCCTCTCTTAATAAAATCTAATCCCAATTAACAATTAAACATTACAAAAATATAAAAAATTAACCATTAATCATCATCAGAGATAGTAACCCATCATTAATCCTAATTAACAATTAAACATTACAGAAAAATAAAAACTGTTAAACATTACCAGAAATACTAATCCCTTATTTGTATACCAGAAATAGTAACATAAATATTACAAAGTAATCCATTATACCCAATTGGACATTTCCAAAAAAGAGTTATCCAGTCAAAGTGACTATTAAATATCACTAAAGGTAACAACCCATTACTTAACCAGTTTTGTGTTTTTTCTTCTTCCTCCCATCAATCCTTGAATCCCATAGATAAAATTCTAACATCTGCTTTTTTCTATTATCCATGTCTCTTCTCTCAAAATTCTTGTCAACTTTATCAAAGTCCATATGTAATTTCAATGTAGCCACTCCTGTAAGTCTCTTATATTCCAATTTAAATGGGTAATCCACATCCCTCTTTTGATATATTATTTGTATACCTTTTTAAATTTTCAAATGATCATCCAATTCCATTTGTAAATCCAACATTTCCATCTCTTTCTTTTAGGTTATAATTTTTAAATCCACTTAAAATCCATTTTAGTTATCTTCCAAGGAACTTGGTTCTCTTCAAAACCAACTTTTGGTTCCAATATAGGGTTAAATAGTCCAAGCATTTCTTGAGCCAGCTTATAAAACATTTCCTTTAAAATAGCCATCTGGTGCTCTCTAGCGATTAACCTTCAAAGCTTTGTTATCAGGGTGAAATATAAACATGATTCCCCCCCCCCCACGAGAGGATCTTTTAAATTAACTTCAGTCTTTCTTTAAATCAACTTCATCCAAATCCTTAGCATTCAAAAACTTTCCAAAAAACAACACTGTAGTCCTCCTTTTGTTATATATTGCAAAAAATAAAGATCTTACAAAGCTGGAAACACATAATTTTCTTTCTTTTTAAATGGATTGAAGAGATACTCACCCAGCGAATGCCCAACTTGCAGTTCTGAAGGTTTTTTAATCTTAAAGAAGCAGTAAGAAAAAAATATTAAACTCCAAGGTGATTAAAAAGATGAAGTTTAGACAAACTTTAAGCCCTTAAAAGGCTACATTAAGGCTCACAGCATGGTGAAACCCACAACTCCCAGCTGATTGCAAGTGGCTGCAAAAACATCGGTTACTGCTGCCAACTCACAAAAAAACCTCCGGAATGCACGAGGGTAATCTCAAGATCTCTCTTTTATCCAGAGAGAATTATCGGTAGTCTGGATCCACAGCCAGCTGCCTTTCGGCCACAATGTCTCTCACAGAGCAGGGCGTCAGTTCGCTAGACTCACCGGAAGTCATTTTCTGACCCTGTTGGCCTTTCACAGGGCACTAAAAACCTGGCTTTGCCATCAAGCTTGGGGCCTGATAGTGTGGGTGAACCCGTGTCTTGGCTAGTGATTGTAAGTTTTCTCAGTTGCTATTTTTATGTTATTTTTGTTCTTTTTAACATTGGTTGTTTTTTACTATTTTTATTTTCTTTTAATTATGAGCCACTCAGAGTCATGCACATGAGATGGGTGGCCTGTACATTTATTAAATAAATAAATAGATCAAAATTTTAAATTGATCAAATTCATTATGACTTAAAGTCTACAGTTCTAGCAGATCCTGTAGATCTGTCCAGGACCCTGTATAATCACATTTCTTTGGATTAATTTCAGATTTTAAGGCCAGATGATATGGACATGGTACTTGGTGGAATTCTGCCAACACATGTAGGCTTACCCTTTGCCTGCTATGATTTACTAGATCTGGTAGGAAGGGGATTCTCAGATTCCCTGGAAAGATTGAAAGAGTTCATAGATCCAGAAGATCATTAGACTCAGAAGACAGTTTGGTGGTCAACAGCCTCTTCTTGAACAAGCTGCTAAAGCATGTAGAGGCTGGTTAGACAGTTTTGGATGAAACAGATTTTCTAGATCCTTTTCACCCAGGGTTTAAGTGCAGTTTTGGCACTAATACTATTGTAGTTGTCCTTTTAGATCTTTGCCAGAAGACGGGGGATTGCAACCCTACTGATTCTTCTGGACCTCTCTGTGACTTTCAGTACCTCTGACCATAGCATCTTTTGGAAGGGTTGTTCCACATACTGTACCTGGATGACCATTTCCAGAAGGTCTTGCTGGGGGATTTCTGCTTGATTCCTGGGTGCTTGTACTGTGGTGTTCCACAATGCTTCACTTTCCCTGTTCTGCTGTTCAAGATCTACTGAGTGAACTCATTCAGAGATTTATGGTAAAGTGTCATTATGCTGATGAAACCAGCTCTCTCTCTCTCTTTTGGTACAGCCATGAAAATGGCTAAAACAGTGCCTGGTTGTGGTAATGGATTGGATGAGGGGCAGTAAACTGAAGTTTAATTTAGACAAGACAGAGGTACTGTTAGCAGATGGTTTATCTGTCTGGATGACTACACACGTACACATACTCACACGCACACACCATCTGTCTATCAAAGCATAAGAATAAGGAACTTAAGGAATGATACAGGTTTGCTTCTACTCCAGAATTTTGGACATGTAAAATCTAAATTTATTGTCCAAACCATACTATTCAAACAGATGGGATTAAATATTCTGAGACAGCTGCAGAACCCTAGGAAAATTTGTGGCTGCTTTAAACAGTTTTAGAAAGCTGCTATGTTCACATTCCCATACATTCTGAAATACTTTCAAAGTGTTTCCAAAGTTCCAGTAGAAGAGCATATAAGTAGCTTGGGGTTGAACTGTGGAGTCCTTGGTGCTCTCTGAGCTTGGTTGTTTGATTGCAGACATTTCATTACCTGACTAAGTAACATCACCAGTGCTAGTGAGGGTGGGGTGTTCTCCCTGTTTATATACAGTGGCTTGCTCTGCCAGGGTTTCCAAAGTGCTGTCCAGCTGTCCTGCTTATTCTAATCTAGAGGTTTCGAGACAAAATTTATTTTATGACTATATGCATGAGTATAGGGCAGGGTGTTTTTGATTTAGAAGAAAGATGATCTTGCAACTCTGCTTCTTGTTATAGAAATCAAAATGTAGGACATAATATTATATATTTATGTCATATACTCAGGTTACCCATTTTAGAAGCACATGCTATATATTAACATATATTTAGTAGATTAATGTGAGCTGGTGGATACTGCAGTGGCACAGTTGAGCTCATGGGGTAATAGGCTGGAGGTCTCACATCTCCTCTTCTAGAAACCCTCTGGGTCTACACAAGATAACTTTGCCACCACCTATCTTCCAGGAAGATGACTTTACCTGTTATCATCTCCCTAGCCCAGAGGGTATGAAAGAGAGGGCTCCCACAGCCTGTATGCCTTACTGGCAAATAAAAGGAAATAAATGATATAAAAGAATAAATTCTAAAGCTACTTTCTGGCCCTATAGTACTGAGATATGTGGTAAAGGAATTTTGCCCTTCTTCCCTTAA
Source organism: Python bivittatus (assembly GCF_059951505.1). NCBI lineage: Eukaryota > Metazoa > Chordata > Lepidosauria > Squamata > Pythonidae > Python > Python bivittatus. The sequence goes on from NW_028277030.1 coordinate 8,829,763, forward strand.
TTTTTTATGGGGATTTAGACAAATCTCCCCATAAATAAATAAAGAGGATTAAAAGAGAATTTAAATCAAACTTTATTTTAAAAAAGAGAATTTCTTTTTAACTTTAAGTAGTTACATATAAAACAGTCAATGGTGGGTCATTGGTAGAGGAAATAAAAATGTAAGTGGGAAAGGAATGCCTTTATGGGTTCAAGAGTTCTGACTGAAAGAGGCAGAGCTACAGATCTTTCAAGTCCCCCCCCCCACCCAGTTTTTTGGTTTTTTTGCTTTAATATAGTTTTGTTAACATTTTTTAGAAAGGAGATCAAAAGCTAATAAAAACTAATATAGAATAAGAAAAAGAAAAAATAGGAGAAGATCAAAGAAAGAACTTTTTTTTTTTGGTAACTTAAACGATAAGAAGCAGCAATTTTGGCCAAACAGAACAGCCAATCAGTTTCACATTTCCAATCTCACTAATTGTTTTGTGTTGTTTTGCCAACCTTTCCCCCTCCTTTTCTTAGCTTGATGCAAAAGTACCGAACGAGCATTTTTCTACTCCCCAACTTGTAGCCCAAAGAGACAGAGGGATGTACTGTATATTCCTCATCAGGGAAGTAGTTATCATCTACTGAATGTCAAGTGGCATCACAACAGATACTGAAACATCTCTCTCTCTGAAGCATTTTTTGGGGGGGGGGGATGGGGGATGGGAGTTCAGATATAATAACCATGACTGAATCATTCTACCTCAAGTAAACTATCATTTAATATTTAAATTAAACCTGGTGGACTTCAACAGTTCTTCCTTAAGCTGATAGCCTACATGCATTGAATGTAGGACCTATTTAGCCCAATGGCGGTGACTTTTGAGGAGACATGTATGGATTGTACTATTAATCTGAACTTGGGATACTTAATGGGTTTTCAAACCATTATGATTATGTAGAGCAACCATGCTATGTAGAACTATGGTTAGCTTTTTTTCATTCTTAAAATTCAGGCGTAGAATCATAGAATTGGAAGGGGGCATTTAGGCTACTGACTTCTGCTCAATCTAGGAATCCCAATTAAAACACCCTAGAAAGAGACTGAGCACATCCAATGAAAGGGAATCCACCTGGATGACCGGCTTCATTCTTATTGTTAGGACGTTTTTCTAAATTTCAGTTAGAATCTGCCTTCCTCTAACTTGTATCCATTGTTCCATGTCCTGTACTCTGGAATGAGTGAGGACAGATCTTGACCTTCTATAGGACAACCTTTCAGGTATCTGAAGAAGGCTATCATATGCACACACATCCCAGCTGTCTTTTCTCAAGGCTAAACATACCCAGCTTCTTCAACTTCTCTTTATAGGACTGAACTTAATTTAATTTATTCAATCTGGACTTAATTTCTCATCTACTACATGCATTTCCTCAACTAAGTCTTCCCTATTATTATCAAATCCATTATAACTGTCTCTCTTGTGTCTTCCTCCATGTTTGTAGTCTGTGTCCTACTCCCTACTTGCCCTAGATGCAGTTTACATAAGGCTATCAAAGCAAAATAAAACTAAACTAATAACTGTATTGTTCATTGTACTGTATGAAGGTTAAGCACCTTCATTCAAGCTTCCCTTCAACAATTTTTCTAAAGCCTCTCCATTCATCTCAGCTACTAATTCTCCTCTTCCAGTCCCCAGCCACTGCAATACCAGGGCCATCAAATGTGGTCAGCACAGACAGTCCAGCCTGTAGAATTGAGCCAACAAGGACATTAACATACTTTTTCTGTGACACACTTCCTCCTTTCTGTCATTCTGACATTTATGACTTTTTTTTTTTTTGCTAAAACAAGATCTAGTTTCTGTAGCATATTTTGGTAATCTCCAGAAGGATCAACAATTTTGTAATCCTGCAAACAACCTGTTTTACATTTAATTCAAACTGACCACCTGCATGCTGTTAACCTCTGGAAGGCTGTTGCAATCACACTGTTGTTGTTTGGGCAGAGACTTTGTAGGGCAAGGAAAAGGTTAGCAAACAAGCTGGGTGGTTCCTGATTGCAGCTTGCAAATGGGACTTGGCTGGTCAGTGTGAAAGGGGAGTTATATCTAGTGTCAGTAAAAGTGTATGTTTAATTCTGAGACAGAAATAGAACTGGGTCAAGTAATTAGGATAAACTTCCTCCCACTCCCCACCCTAAAATAAATATACTCTCTGCATGGAAAGCAACCCTACATAAAATAATTTACAACGTAAAAATAAATTACTTAGTGTCTGGCAGAGAATGAATTTATTTTTATATCTAAATGCAGAGTTCCATGGGAAAAACAAATTGAATTGGGCCCATCGATTTGGACTGTTGCTGTTTGAAAAACAAATGCTCCAAAATGGCTTTACTCAATCTCTTTGCCTTCCATTTGGACTTTATGTATGGACTTTAGTTCCCAGAATACATAGAAATGTTCATACTGGCTGGGGGCTTCTGGGAGTTGAAATACCCACTTGGAGGATGCCCAAGTTATGAAGACTATTCCAAACTTTTGCAGATGCAAATAAGTGAAATGTCATGAGTGGTAGAAAATTCATTGAGTGGGTTGAACACAGATAAAACATTAGGGCCTTCAAGCATTTGCCTGAATACACTGGCCCCACCCTCTACATCAGGAGTGCAGAAAGTGCAACCAGCCAACATCTCTTTTGGGTGGGCTCCAAAAACAGCCCCATTTTTGCTTTTTTTTAAAAAATGGGCATAGGTTTTGAAGGGGAGCAATGGCTAATCACAGTTCTACATAGCATGGTTGCTCTACATAATCACAAAGGTTTGAAAACCCATTAACCCTTTTGTTGTTGTTCAGTCGTTAAGTCGTGTCCGACTCTTCGTGACCCCATGAACCATATTGCGCCAGGCCTTCCTGTCCTTCACTGCCTCCCTGAGTTTGCTCAGTTTCATGCTCATTGCTTCAGTGATGCTATCTAACCATCTCATCCTCTGCTGTCCTCTTCTCCTTTTGCCTTCAATCTTTCCCAGCATCAGGGTCTTTTCCAAAGACTCCTCTCTTCGCATTAGGTGACCAAAGTATCTGAGCTTGAGCTTCATTATCAGTCCTTCCAATGAGCAATCAGGGTTGATTTCCTTTAAGATTGACTGGTTTGACCTCCTAGCAGTCCAGGGGACTCTTAAGAGTCTTCTCCAGCACCACAGTTCAAAGGCATCAATTCTTCGGCGCTCAGCCTTCTTTATGGTCCAGCTCTCACAGCCATACATTACTACTGGAAAAACCATAGCTTTGCCTATGTGGATCTTTGTCGGCAAGGTGACGTCTCTGCTTTTTAATATGCTATCTAGGTTTGCCATAGCTTTCCTCCCAAGGAGCAAGCGTCTTTTAATTTCATGGCTGCAGTCTCCGTCTGCGGTGATCTTGGAGCCCAAATAAATGAAGTCTGTTACTGCTTCCATTTCTACCCCTTCTATTTGCCAGGGATTGATGGGTCCAGATGCCATGATCTTAGTTTTTTTAATGTTAAGTTTCAAGCCAGCTTTCTCACTCTCCTCCTTCACCCTCATCAAGAGGCCCTTTAGTTCTTCTTCACTTTCTGCCATTAGGGTGGTATCTTCTGCATATCTGAGGTTATTGATGATTCTCCCTGCAATTTTAATTCCGGCTTGTGATTCTTCCAACCTGGCATTTCTCATGATGTACTCTGCATATAGGTTAAATAAGCAGGGTGACAGTATACAGCCTTGTCGTACTCCTTTCCCTATTTTGAACCAATCGGTTGCTCCGTGACCGGTTCTAACTGTTGCTTCTTGGCCCGCATACAGATTTCTCAGGAGACAGGTAAGATGGTCTGGTACCCCCATCTCTTTAAGAATTTGCCACAGTTTGTTGTGATCCACACAATCAAAGGCTTTTGCATAGTCAATGAAGCAGAAGTAGATGTTTTTCTGGAACTCTTATGCTTTCTCCATGATCCAGCGAATGTTGGCAATTTGATCTCTAGTTCCTCTGCCTCTTCGAAACCCAGCTTGTACATCCGGTAGTTCTCGGTTCACGTACTGCTGAAGCCTAGCTTGTAGGATTTTGAGCATAACCTTGCTAGCATGTGAAATGAGTGCAATTGTGTGATAGTTTGAGCATTCTTTGGCATTGCCCTTCTTTGGAATTGGAACGTAAACTGACCTTTTCCAACCCCGTGGCCACTGTTGCGTTTTCCAAACTTGCTGGCATATTAAGTGCAGCACTTTAACAGCATCGTCTTTTAGTATTTTAAATAACTCAGCTGGAATACTGTCATCTCCACTAGCTTTGTTGTTAGCAATGCTTCCTAAGGCCCACTTGACTTCACTCTCTAGGATGTCTGGCTCAAGGTCAGTGACCACACCAGCATGGACATCAGGGACATTAAGATCTTTCTTGTATAGTTCTTCTGTGTATTCTTGCCACCTCTTTTTAATCTCTTCTGCTTCTGTTAGGTCCCTGCCTTTTTTGTCCTTTATCATGCCCATCCTTGCACTAAACGTTCCTTTGATATCTCCAATTTTCTTGAAGAGATCTCTAGTCTTCCCCATTCTATTGTTTTCCTCAATTTCTTTGCATTGTTCATTTAAGAAGGCCTTCTTATCTCTCCTTGCTATTCTCTGGAAATCTGCATTCAGTTGCTTATATCTTTCCCTTTCACCCTTGCTTTTCACATTCCTTCTTTCCACAGCTATTTGTAATGCCTCATCAGACAGCCATTTTGCTTTCTTGCATTTCTTTTTCCTTGGGATGGTTTTAGTTGCTGCCTCCTGTACAATGTTACAGACCTCCGTCCATAGTTCTTCAGGCACTCTGTCTACCAAATCTAATCCTCTAAATCTATTCATCACCTTCACTGTGTACTCACAAGGAATATGATCTACTGTAAGTCATACCTGAGTGGTCTAGTGGTTTTCCCTACATTCTTCAATTTAAGCCTAAATTTTGCAGTAAGAAGCTCATGATCTGAGCCACAGTCAGCTCCTGGTCTTGTTTTTGCTGTCTGTATAGAGCTTCTCCATCTTTGGCTGCAAAGTATGTAATCAATCTGGTTTCGGTATTGACCATCTGGTGATGTCCATGTGTAGAGTCGTCTCTTGTGTTGTTGGAAAAGAGTGTTTGCTATGACTAGCTTGTTCTCTTGACAGAACTCTATTAGCCTTTGCCCTGCTTCATTTTGTGCTCCAAGGCCAAGCTTGCCTGTTATTCCGATTACTCCTTGACTTCCTACTTTAGCATTCCAATCCCCTATGATGAAAAGGACATCTTTTTTTGGTGCTAGTTCTAGAAGGTGTTGTAGGTCTTCATAGAACAGGTCAACTTCAGCTTCTTCGGCATCAGTGGTTGGGGCATAGACTTGGATTACTGTGATGTTGAATGGTTTGCCTTGGATACGCACTGAGATCATTCTGTCGTTTTTGAGGTTGTACCCCATTACTGCTTTTCCCACCCTCTTATTGACTATGAGTGCAACTCCATTTCTTCTAAGGGTTTCTTGGCCACAGTAGTAGATATAATGGTCACCTGAATTAAATTCACCCATTCCCGTCCATTTCAATTCGCTGATTCCCAAGATGTCGACGTTCAATCTTGTCATCTCATGTTTGACCACATCCAGCTTGCCTTGGTTCATAGATCTTACATTCCAGGTACCTATACAATATTGTTCTTTACAGCATTGGACCTTCTTCTCGCTTCCAGATATATCCACAGCTGAACATCCTTTTGGCTTTGGCCCAGCCACTTCACTCTTTCTGGAGCTACTTGGAAATGCCCTCCGCTCTTCCCCAGTAGCATATTGGACACCTTCTGACTTGAGGGGCTCATCTTCTGGTGTCATATCTTTTAGCCTTTTAACATTGTCCATGGGGTTTTCTTGGCAAGGATACTGGAGTGGGTTACCATTTCCTTCTCCAGTGGACCACATTTTGTCAGAACTCTCTGTCATGACCTGTCTGTCTTGGGTGGCCCTGCACGGTATAGCTCATGGCTTCACTGAGTTACACAAGCCCCTTCACCACGACAAGGCAGTGATCCATGAAGGGGCCATTAACTCTGTCCCTGCCTATTTCTGAAACGAAGCCCTTGACATGCAACACACAGCTTAGTGCAGCTTTCAAACCAACAGAAGGGGCACATTCCTGCTCTGCGTCTCTCTTCAGCCATCTGCTGTGTGGTGGGGCTGGCTGCAGTGAACAGCAAGCTCTGAACAGAACTCACAGTCAGCCGAAGACAAATAGAATGATCTTGGTTATGGTGTGCCCTGTTCTCAGGCTCTGAACCTGCAAGGAAAGTTCTACCTGTGTAGAAATGAATGTGATTGGAACTCTTTCACGCCTTGTCACATCGAGAACCAAAGATGGAGGGTGTGTAGACAAAGGGAACAGAGGATATGCAGCATGACACCTCACAAGTTCAGCTCTAGTGACACATCTGATTTAAGGCTTCATTTATTCTGTAAGAAACAGCTGAGAAGTTGAAAAAAATCCCATCCTGTGCAGTGGAAGAGCAGGAGTTTAACGTCTTGCCAGTAAACGTAGAGCTGAAGTCCTTAACTTTTTTAAGCCAGTGGTCACATTTGGATTTTAAGGGCATATTAGCGAGCTCCCCTCTTAGGATGGTTGACATTGCAGGTGTGACCAATCACTAAGCACCCATATACGAGAAAGCAAGCAAAGCACTGAACTGCAGTTACCTACCATTTTGTTTTCCAAGAATTCCTCTGATGTCTGCATGAGCTCAGAGGCATTGTTGGAAATCCAAGTTATGCCTGAGACTGATGCTTTGCTTTGCACTGTATTAGCTTCTTGTTCATTTTTTTTCTAATTAAAGGAATTTTAATTAAAGCTTCCAGGGCAGGAAGCTTTGTTAACACGCAGGAATGTGTTGCGAGCACATTGTTGTTTCCATAGAGAATACCAAGCCAGATTAATCAATGCTTTGACTTATATAAGGCACTTTTCTCTGTTACCACACTACTGTGGAAAACAATGAAGCTACTCAAAATGGTGCAGGAGCAACTGGATCTGGGTCTTGGCTTGTATCAGTGAGTTATCACAGTTGGGAATTTTATGCACCCATTTCACTCATCTCTTAGTGGTGATCTCTTGTCCAGAAGTTCCTAAAATCTTAACGATAACTCCAAGTGTCTGATAATGAGTGTGTCTTAAATCTATAACCTTTGATTATAAGGACCTCAATGGCTTCCCTAACTCCCTTTTGTTGCACAACCTGGCCCAGCATAAACCACCATTAATTATGTATTGTGATCTCCCAAATCTCTCAAAACCTTTTTCCTTGCCTGTTTGGATTTGCTCAAATGTGTATTTTGGTGTGTGTGTCTGTGTCTGTGTCTGTGTGTCATGGTTGAACCAGATGGTCCAAGGTTGTACCGGCCTGCTCAGTATGAAATTAATGTGGTATTTTTGTAGCATTTTATCTTTACTGTGTTAATATCATGACAGTACTTCACATGACTAGCTAGAATAGCAATATCTGGAGCTTATTAAAATGACTGAGTATTCATTGTTAGCTAGAACACCTCACTATATTGGAAACATAAAGTATTCTGCATCAAAAGCATAAAATCTACATTTGCCTCTTTCATTCTTAATTTGATTATAAACTATTACTGTGCTTTCCCATAAAATATGAAAGTTTTACATTTTGATGATTTCTCAAATGCTGGTTTTACTTCCTGCACAAATACTACACATCCTTTCAGCATAATTATTTAGCAGCCATTTCGGGTTAATTATTGTCATTAACAATATGAGTCCTATGAGGGAATATCAATTAAAATATACACAGCTGAACTTTCAAATGAGTAAATAATTTAGTTTTTTGAAATGACTGGAAACAGCAGGATAACAGTCAGAAGGGGAACAATTATTTTAATGCTTATTTGACAAATGAGTAATTTTTACAGCAAATTAGTTTCTTATCATAGCACCCCTACTGGTTACACTGGGAAAGCTGTTAACATGAGTTTTTAAAATAAAAGCTGTTAAGTTATGCATGTGAAGTTAAGGAAGTCATTTATATGAGGGAAAGGTGATTACGACATGCATTGTTAGTTGAAAGAATGTTGCTACTGGGATCTAATTAGGGATATAAATCACTGAAAATTCTCTTTCTGTCTCTGTGTACACACGCACACGCACACACACACACACATACACACATATCACATGCAAGAGAGAGGAGGAGAGAGGAGAGATCGCCACAAGTAGTTTCTTTTAAATGGCTTTTCAAAAATAGCCGTCATCTGTTCTATGGTTGAGCCCCAGGAGCAAAAGATTCTCAGCCTCGAAAACAGTTTCAGGGTCCAAATGTTAATAACTAGCTTACTGCAAATAACAATAAGAAGACACAATGGGCAATGTCGAAGCAAAGGTGGAAACTCAGTTCCTTTTGGGGGGAGAATGTTGAAAAACTGCACAAGATCAGTTGTTCCTGCTTAGGGACAGGCTTTGACTTGCTTTCTCTTTGCTGAGGTGGACGTTGATTGCTTAGCTAACTTTGGGGTAAAGAAACATGGGAAAGGAACCACAGACTTTCTCCCCCCTCCCCACTTTGCCATATATTCAAAGTTGCTGTTAACAGTTTCCTCAAGTCTCTTATTCCTTAAAGATAGGTTGGTTGAAGAGAAACGTTCTTCAGTGTATAATTGCAGTGAAACCCACATGGTTGTACCTCATTTGTTTTCGACTTAAATAGATGCTTCTTGGATGTAAAATCTGTAAAGACATGGGATTCACCAGCTCTCCAGTTTTTACCTTGGAATCATTTCGTGCATGTAAATAGGCCATGGAGAAAAATCATTGTGAATTAAAAGTGAGGCATACCCAGAGGCAAATGTAGAGAGGTGTCCAATAGTGGCTTTACACTAGCAGAAAGCATTGCTGCTCCCACACAAGTGATGGTGCCTGAGTTTTGTTGAGCTCCACAACCCACAGCAACTTCCCATGTCCATACACAAACCTTAAAATCTGCTCCTCTTTCAGTCCTACTGGGCTGTAGTTGATAAGGAGGCTTGGCAAACATTGAATGCCTCACCTTGCTGGAATGAGATCGTCTTTTGCTAGGACAAAGTTCTCATGGGATACAATCTACAGGGCAGCTGAATAACCCATTTAAATCTCAGGCATCAGCTCTCTGCACATATTGACTTGGCATGCATCAAGCTTAAAAGTGTGTGTGTGGGAACAAGGATACATGCAACAAGGTTGAACTGCTCCTCCCCCACTGTTATAGTTTGTTGGGAGGACTTAACACATTTCTTTTTTACTTAGGTCTTTGGAGACATTCAGAAGTATTCAACTCACACATTGTCCAAATATCTCCAATGCATTGGTGTGCTGAAATCGGTACTTTTTCACACAATGCAATTCTAAGTTCAGGAAAAATACTTGTAAAATACTTATACTTACGTATAGTACACACAAAAAATATTAAAGAGCAGGCAGCACACAAAAATGCCTTTCATTCCTTGCAGAAAGTTTGAGTACAAGGAAAAAAACAAGGAAAATGCTCATGAAAAAGAGTACCTTTTTAAAAAAAAAATGCAGATATATTTGTTCAGCACATTCACAAGCTGATGTGCAAATGGTGCAAAACAAACTTGCAACTGGGAAAATGAGAATTTGAGTGGAACCAAAATTGAAAGGATTCACCTATCCCTACTGCTGAGGGCGCTTGCGAGCCATGTTCACGTTCCTGCATGTTCAGAAGCACCTTTGGGAGACTGAATCCAAAACAATGCACAAAGCTTTTGTATACTATCTGCTAAAAAGCAACTTCTTGTTCAGAATTGAATCATAAATGAAGAAAGTGGATGTGAGTACTATGAAGCATTCACTGGTGTGGGTTCAGAAGATCCACATGATCTACAGCAGGCTTTCTCAACCTTAGCAACTTTAAGATGTGTGGAATTCAACTCCCAGAATTCCCCAGCCAGCAAGTTGCTAAGGTTGAGAAACCCTGATCTACAGGATGAGGGGCTGAAATATAGAGCTGGGGTTATCCAGGTTGTTCACAACTTGGATGATTGCACTAAATTTTATTTTCAAGCTCTGCTGAAAGCCTATATTCCTGTGACACCCTAAGATATTAGTCTTTGGTGAATAAGTCTGGTGAGTGTACATATGTATTTCAAAAAAATAAAAGCTTAGGGTGATCAACAGGCATTTTGAAAGAATGATCCATTCATGTGGATGAAAGACTTTCATCTTGGTTTACGCTATAGGAAAGGAAGGTCCATGACAGAATGTTCCTTTCAACAAACAAATATGTATACATAGAAATCTAGGATTTATCCATTTATCAATTCTACATGAATTAATCTCATGATGGGAATGTGTGTGCTTTGGGACATATAGGTAAAAAATAAACCATTTTATTCCTTCTGGATATTTTGAAATCCAGTTCCCAGCCAGCATAGCCAGTGGTCATGAATCTGGAGTTGTATTCCAACTGTCTAATGGGCACCAGATTGTCTTTTGTTGATGTTGGTTGATTTTGTGTACCCCAGTTGCAAAGCCCCCATTGATAGGCTTGGGGCTTGGCCATTTAAACCAGGCTTTTACTGTTAGAAACCATTTTTTTTTACTCTCCAGAATACAGTGATTAACAAACTATTATCTAAATCAAACAAGTTTTACAGGTATCCAAGTGTGATTCTTTTATTCCCAGCATAGAATGATATGGTTATCTCTTCCCCATCAATCAACCTACTCATTGCCCCTAGGGAAGGCTTTAGAAATGGAGCCCAACCTATCAAGCATTCTTTATTCTCTTGTCTTCATGGTTTAGCATGATGGGTCTCAGGCTTTCATACCTGGAGAAGAACAATATCTCAATATCATTCACAGTTGGCAATTAGGAAGAGAATCCTAAGGTGTGCTCTAAGTTCCTCTGAAACTAAGGAAAGACCTCTTGTTGCTCTAGGGGAGCCAAAGGTATACTGGATGACATTCATAACCAACAAATACTCAGCATCAAGATCATGGCACACAGGTCAAAGAATCTTTCCAAACTTGGGAAAGACAGGTAGAAGAAGCCATGGAATTAAATTGCTATGGGTACAAGAGGGGAATTGCACCCTCATGCTGACAGAGGGCAATCAACTGTTCAATGAGGCTTCTTTCTAGTTTTCAATAAAGGTTTGTATCTAATTGTCCCATATCATGTTAAGTCATGTGTTCTTGGGAGACTGATATTACTGCCAAGTTCTGGGCTGTAGAGCCTGGCAACTTGTTTGCCTTCACAATATTCCCAGGCTAGATTTCACCTGCAGATCAAGGATTAGCATGATGGCTACAGACCCTCTGGGGATTCTGTTGCTCCAATATCAGAACCAAGTGGCTACTCAGATGGCCCAGAACATGAATTCTAGCTCAGTAGATAAGACAGAATCAGAATCAATCAGATGCACCCTGGTTGATTTTGTGGCTGCCACAACAGTCATCTAATGGCAAGTACTTGCTTTCCTGCCAACAAATATTATGAAATCGAAAGAAATTTACTGCCTTCACTCAGGATAAACTGTACATGTTTCTGGAATCAAAAGACTCCCCCATTTAATGAGCCTGTATAGGATTTATGTTAAACTGAGGAAACTGCAAAGGGTGGATATGCTATCTTGTTTCAGGCCCTGATTTCAACAACTACATTTTTTTTTTTTGGTGGCCCTCCTGAAAGCTACTGTAATTTTGACGATTCTGCCAAGCAAGTGACAACAAACTGTGATTCACAACCTGCAACTAGTAGTAGTTTCAACTGCTGCTTCAGGATAGGGGTGGTATAAAGAGGACTTAAATGACCATTCAAAGAGGTACTGTCAGATGAAATATGAAATGAGTTAATTTATCAAGACAGCCCAGAGAAAATGACTACATCAATCCAGGCCATTTTGGGCATTGATGGAAGACTTCATATACTTACTTTAATTCATTTTTTCCTCTCCCTCCCTCCAGAGACTTGGAATTAAACCCATGCGTCTGGGAGCAAGAAGAGCTCTGCTGACTGCTCAGGAAAAATTCTGCTGTTTCGTGCAGGGGCTGTATCTATACTGAGGAGCACCTGGCCACTATGCGTGAGAGTACTCCACGAATCCCCTTCCCTCCTTCTGAAGCATCAGTGTTGTATCTGGGGGAGGAGGGTACTTTGCTAGCAAATGCCAGACCCTTGAAAACTAACTTGTCAGGAAATGGGGTAGTTTCATCCCCAGGGACCTCCAGGCTGGGATGACCAGAAATTAAGTGGGACCAGGGATATTTCATCTTTACTCCTGAATGGGGATGCACTTTTCCCTTCAGGATGGGTGCACGATTTGGGAGGCTTCTTGGACTCATAGCTCCTGTTCAAAGACCAGGTGGCAGCTGTGGCTAAGAAGACCTTCACACAAATCCATCTTATGAGCCAGTTGTGCCTTTATCTGGACCAGGAGGTCATTCATGCTTTGTTCACCTTGCACATGGACTGTTGGAATGTACTTTACATGAAGCTGCCCTTGAAAACCACATGGAAGCTGCAGCTAATCCAGGATGTAGTGGCACAGGCAGTTATGGGTTTGCCTCATCATGCTCGTGTAAACCTTTGCTATGTGCATTGGTTACTAGTAGGTTTCCAGGTGAAATCCAAAGTTATTGCTTATAAAGCCCTAATGGCATAGGGCCTGGTTACCAAAAGGACTGTCTGTCTTCTGTAGTTTCTGCCTAGCCTGTATGATTGGGAGAGTTGGCATGTTGCTAGTCCCTTCCATTAAGCAGCATCAACTGATGGGGCCTAGGAAACATGCCTTCTCTGTCATAGCACGTGCCCTCTGGAACACCTTCACCCCTGAGACACATCTGGCCTTCGCCCTTGCCACGTTTAAAAGAATACTAAAAGCTTGGCTTTTCCTGCAGGCCTTGGGTTAGAGTGAGTGGCATGTCCTGTATGTTTTATTGTTTTTGAATGATTGTTTTTCTTCTGGAATTTTGGATTTTTAAAATGTATTTTGGGATTGATTTTATAGGATGCCACCCAGAGCCATTATAGAGTTGGATGGCTTTTAATAAAATAAACAAAGAAACAAACAAAGAACAGTCCCTGCTCCTATTACATTTTCCAGTAGTCCTGGGACGGGACTGGCTACAAACTTGCAATCTGCGTATTCACTGTGAGAACGTCACCTTTGGCTCCCTGAGATGCAAGACTCTCAGCCTTCAGAGTCTCAGTTCCTCATTGCTTCAGAGAAAATACACTTCCTTGACGTCTAAATATTTGGCCTATGCAGATGCATTTGGAAAGGAAAAAACACAGACCTTGCCCTCCATCCTCAATTCTGTGATTTCTTATCTTAGCAAGGGAGGGAGGAATTTGAGGTAGAATGCCTTTGGACTATCATAGCAGGAGAGGCTGGCTGGAATACTTGATTCACTGAAAGAGCTGCCCAGGTGCTGAATGCTTCTAGGGGGCAGCACAGATGGGTATGAACCCCTTCTCTTTCACCACTTCCATTTGCAGTACCCTCAGAACTCCAAGCTGCCTGATGGTCACACACTGTAGTTTCTGCAGCTACCAGTGATGCTGAGGAAGAGGGATTGATCGAAGGAGGTGGGAGATAAAGGGTTACATCACTGAAGAGAGAAGCACAGAGGCAATATTCCCTATTATTTTTTTTCACTCCCACCCACCCAATTAGAAGATATGGCATTCATCTGAAAGAGAATCCTGAAAGAATATTGTGGGGGTGGGGGGTGGGGAAGAATCATGAGCTCCAGCAGAAGAATGAAAAGATATTGGAGTTGTCTCACACTTCTTCACACCCTCCATGGAAAGGGAGCAAGGGGGAAAAGTACTTCTTGCTGCTCCAAATCAAGGAGAAGGGAAAGTGGTTTCTGGTCCATTGGATGGGAGGTGTAGAGAATAGACAGAGAAATGGTATGAAAGTAAAGTTGAGCGAAAGGGTCAGGGCAGAGATGTCAGTAATGTCAACAACCTTCTACTTCAAAGCCACAAAGGCAGGGCAGAGTCCATGTGGGAAAGGTAGGAAGAAGAAGCTATGAATTTAAATTGTTGTAGACATAAGACAAATGCTGACATATGGTAACCTGAGAGATTTCAGTCAAGTCTAACAGACAAGAAAAGTTATATGTAGAGGGACTGTTTTTTACTTGCTAGTCCTATGAACCTGAAAGGTACACTCCATAGAATATGGGAGCATGCATCCCCCAGTGGCTTCATATTGTGAGAACTGCTAATGGGGTAGCTGAGCACTTTTCCTTTGGAGGGATCCTTGATCAACTTCCAAGGAACTCCAGGGATGCTCCGAAGAATTTAGTATTATAACCATTATTCTAGTACCAATGCCAGGCCACTGTTATTTAAGTAGTGATTCAAGTCCTGAGCTAGAAACAAGTCGAAAAAGGGTCTGCTTCTTCACCTTTGTTTTCCATGAGTCTACTGGCTCTGTGTCTGCAGGTAGCATGCATAGACAAGGAGTGGCCCCATTTGCATCAAAAGGACTCCTACAGGGACACATTTTCCATATGTACTTTCTACATATGCACAGTCACTGGATATGTAAGGGTGTTTATGGTGGGCCTCTGGACAAGCAGCATGATCCTGGTCTGACTCTACTCATGCACAGTTTCAGTCCAGATAAAAATAATATATTAGTGCAACCAAACTGGGTACCATTTTATAGTTGTGACGATGAAGGCTAGGAATATGTTTTGGGAAAGGGAAATTCTACCACTCAGGTCCATTTAAACTCTGCACCTCAGCCCTTTTCCAAGTGACCTCATCATGTTTCACCATGCAGGAAATGTAGGTTCTATCATCTTTGGTCCACCACACCCTTGTGTAAACTATATGTTTTAGCTTTCCAAATTCTCATGCATACACATCACACTGGAAACACCCAGTTTAGTACTTTATCGTCTAAAAGAGGTAATAAATTAAATCATCTACTAGAAAAAGACAAGGCTGTGGAAAAAAATATACAGCCTCCATTCACTGGGCGTTTTTCTTTTATGGTTTACAGTGGGAGAAGATATCATCAAATGTGTAACACGTATGCCAACTGTTCCCAACCTGAGATTCTGCAGATGTCTTGGGACTGAAACTCACAGAATTCCCAACAAGGCTTTGGCCAAGCTGTCTAGAAACTGGCAGTTGCATTCCCAATATTTGAAGGTCACCAGTTTGGAAGAGATTCTAGTGTAGAGTTATTTTTAATGAATGGAAAGGGAAATTGAAACTACTGAGGGGGGGGGGAGGAGGAGGAGGAGGAGATCATCTAGTGATAGAAGTTACTTGATTTTTATTCCAGGGCTTGGGATCTGCTCAGAGAAGCCTCAGCAAGCAGACCATGCTTTTCTAAGAGTTCCAGATGGCAGTCCTGGCACAGGCATGCCAGTGATGAAATATCCCTCCACTTCCTTATTGAACTGACTTTTCCAAGCACTTCTGAGCTGTGGGGGAATGGGGCACCACAAAAAAGGATCAGGTGAACTATCCTAAATAGGAGAGTCTACTGACTTTATGGAGATCAAATTGGTAACAAATGTTTTTATGTGTACCTGTAAATGTATCTGAATTGTGACTTTGCATATGCAGAACCTAATTTTACATCTAAGGAAAATATGGCTCAAATCAATAATCATTTAGGCACTTGACAGGTATGTCCATATTTTTTTTTCCAAGGAAGTTATTTAACAATTAGATAATCAACTAAATATTTGATTTCTGCCCAAATTGTTTGAACGAACTTCACCTACAAGCAATTTTCCTGTGCCTTTGTAACATTTAGAATGTAATACTTTACATTATTAAAACAACAGCAGCAGCAACAACAACAACAATTTTAGAAACAAGCCATTTTAGAGAGATTCCAACAGTGTTCTATTCTGTGGGACCTATATCCTCTAGAAATTTACTGTGTATTTAAACACAAGGGTTGTGGTCAATTATGCATAGTTTTCTAAAGTAACCCTCTTTTTGTCCAGCTCCTGAAGGATGACTTTCCTAATTTGCCTCCTACACTACACATAATTTCCATGTATTTGTAGCTGTATCTCAAGTCTGAGATACCAAACTTGTTAACTACAGAAATCCCACACATTCAAGCCTTTCTCATTTTTCAGTTTCAGATGTTTTTGGAAGATTCATCTGTTGCTTTGCCTCTCCTACATAATTGTAAAGAAGTTAGACAGAATGCTATACATAACCTATACTCATCACAGGCGGCAATGGATGTATCTGACTTCAGACACAGGCAATTGTGTATTTGCCTAGCTTAGATGTGTACAATGTTTCTGAGGAGATGATGTACTTGGCCTCTGATTGGGGAGTGAAGAGCTGAACTGAAAAGCAGGCAAGATCAAGACAAATGCTCAAATGCTACATCTGATGTCATTCTCATTTAATTTAAATTAAAAATGCTGTTTTCCTTTTCTGTCAAACTGTTAAAAAATGACAATTTGGTGGCAACATTTGGAGTTGCTCTAGGAGCTGCAGGCCAGCCTATGGGGGATCAACCTGCACGGGTTTTGATCTTCTGCCTCTGTTTATGTGGACCACACTGGGGAAAGCAGCAAAAGTGGGGAGTTAGTTAAGCAAGCATTCTCATTTCTTTGGTTCTTAGGTGCGGGTGGGGGTAAAAGGTTAAAACAAACATGATCTGCAAAGATTGTTCTAGTGAGAAGGGATAAATTATAGTTAGCAAACAGGATTGCCCAAGCTCTTTTTGTAACCTGACAATTCAGATTCTGGAACATGGGCCTGCCCTGTTAGAGACAGACTCTACTTGCCCAGGGATTTAATTTCTGCTTGCGGTTGGCTGTGCCCATTGGCCTCATGCCAGTCTTCTTTGGCAATGTGGGAGGAGTCGAGTGCTATTTATGGTGAACTGTGTTGTCCTTGCACATATATTTAAAAAATGAACATCTTGGCTTGGGTGATCCTTTGATCCCATGTAGCCACAAATTTATCCCTTGCTTATGATCTGTGAATTAATTTGAATCCCTATGTTGGGTTAGATTCAGAAGTGTGAATCCTGTTATGTTAGGCAGCTGAAACATCCAAGGCATCTAAAGAACTTCCCCAGAGCATCTTGCTTCAAAGCTTAGCTGGGCAGACATTGCTGCATGCTTGCCAGTCTGATTCCCTCTTCTCAGGATCATCAGTACCAAACAATGGCTGACAGGACAAGAGGTTATTATGAAGTATGGCAAAATTTCTGCTAGGAAACGGGTGTGTGTGGATATACCTACTGTATGAGAAAGACAGAGGTATATCTGTGAAAAAGGAGAGGGCAGTGTGTGTGTGTTAGCGTGGTTTCCATAAATAGCACTTGACTCCTCCCACCTTGCCAAAGAAGGCTGCTATGAGAGTGTTTTATAAGACCACTCATTCTCCCCCATTCTCATCACTGGTGCAGCCCTGAAGATTGAAAATATTGCCAATCTATGGTTTGCATCCAAAGTGTGCAACTGTTTCTGGTGAAAGGGCCACTCTTGGTGCATCTTTATTTATTAATTAAATCGCTAGTCCACCCAGTTTCATCTTGAGCAGTTTCACAAAATTAAGAGAACAACATTACATAAAACAAGGCTGAACAGGCTGGCCCAGACAATTATAGGCATGTCTTGATATGCTCATGTAATACCTCTGCTTTGGGAACTGCATTGGTTACCAGTAGGCTCCCAGGTGCAATTCAAGGTGCTGGTTATTACCTTTAAAGCCCTTCATGGCATAAATCCAGGCTACCTGGGGGACTCTGTATTTCCCATACTGTCTGTCTCTCCTGTCTGGTCTGACAGAATTGACATGCTCTAGGTCCCGTTGATAAAACAATGGCATCTAATGCCTTTTTTGTCACTGCTCGTAACCTTTGGAGCTGCATTCCCCTGAGATCTTTCTACCCCCCCCCCGCATCCGGACTTTATTCAAAAAAAGCTCTCAAAACCTCACAGACCTTGGGCTAACATGAATGGTAGGGTCCTCAAGAATACTTTCATTGTGGAAGTATATCAAGCCTTTTGTGCCATTTCATCTTTTGATAATTGCTGTTTTTGATTTAATTTTATTTAATATTGTGGGGGAGATGGGCGGGGGAGAAATCCAACAAACAAACAAACAAACAAATATTGTCCATCATCCAGAGTCATTTTCAATTGGGTAGTCTTATAAGTCTAATGTAAGGGAACCGTCCTAGAGAACAGAATCATCTAGAAAATCATCCTTTGACATCCCTCCAGCTTAAAAAGGCCTGTCCAACTATCCTAACCCAAGATAATGGCGGGGGGGGAGTAGGGGGGAGGCAGGTTTTTGAAGAACATTTGAAGGCAGGCAAGGTGGGGGGGCATACAAATCTCGGGGGGGGGGCACTATTCCAAAAGGCAGATACAGCAAAGAGAAGGCTCACCTTGAGTTGTGTTCAAGGGCCCCAACTCCCAAAAATAAGGGATGGGAACAGGTCAAAAATTATATTCATTTCATTTTTAAAAAATAACATAAATATTAGGACTGTGCACACTTTGGAAGATGCACCTTCAACTTCACATGATCATAGCATCTCTTTGTTCTTCATTAAAGCAGCCATGTCTTTTCTCAGAGATTCATGCAGGCCTGAAATAAGATCCTTCTCCTTTAAGATTAAGGCAACTCTTTGTTGTTGTTGCCAGGCTCACACAAAAGCTCGAAAAAAGGAAGGGTAGATTTAACAAAAATGAAATAGATGCTGCAGTCATGCTCACAAATCATGCTTACATCAGATCCAAAGCATTTCTGAAGCATTTTTGAAGCATGCACTATTTGAGTAAATATGCTTATTCTCCAGTCACGTATTTAATAATTTTCTTTTTGGTCATGTTAAAACAATTACAGGTCAGTAACAATGCCTTTCAGGGTGTCTCTGGATTTTATTCAAGGCTTTGGGGTCTGTCTGCATGCTTGAAGCCTCAGGTGGTACAGGCTGGATGTCATTTATCCTTGAGACTATAAACATCCTGTTCCAGAGGAGGAGTTAGTGGTGCTTTGGGATTACTCTGAATGAAAGCTGGGTTTTAAAGTTTTTTTAAAAACTAAGTACATAAATGAGTGGGTACAAGATGAATAATCTGAATTACACAATTCACCCCAAAGTTTTAAGGACTGAAATAAGGAAGGAGGGCCTGACATTAGCTGTGTCAGAGCTGGAAAATTCCAGGAGGAATGTACAGACTACCTTGGCTGTCTTTTAGTAGAGCAGTATTTCAATCTGGCAGGATTAAAACAAAACAAAACCCAAGAAATGTCACAACTATTTACATTTACAATGTCTCCTAACATATAGAGCCTTTGCATTCCTTTTCTCCTAATTTATATTGTTCCAGAACTATGTTTTAAAATGCAACAATAC
Source organism: Python bivittatus (assembly GCF_059951505.1). Taxonomy (NCBI): domain Eukaryota; kingdom Metazoa; phylum Chordata; class Lepidosauria; order Squamata; family Pythonidae; genus Python; species Python bivittatus. The sequence goes on from NW_028277030.1 coordinate 8,849,142, forward strand.
TCTGCTTTCATTCTTTGACATAAAAATTTATGTGATGCAGATTTTTCTAACATAAATCTCTCAGGTGTAAGCTCTTTATCATGCAACCTTTCAGAATAACAATAATAACAGTTTTGTCTGGGGAAATACCAACACTTATTTGATGCAAGCATCTGGGCCACTGTAAAATCCAGTAGGAATGGAATATCCGAATACATTGTACTTAGAATGTACTGTACATTACTTTTTTTATCCCTATAACAGAGAATATTCTCTGCAAACTCTGTGACTTCTCTGAATGTGCTCATGCAGAAAAGGGTTGAATGTCTCTCAGGGAGTTGAGATAGTGGGAGCACTGAGGACCTGAAGGCTTGTAAGCACTGTGGACCATTGTTCCCTCTTTCTCTATCATATTTTTAATGTAGCACTGTCATAGCATTTAGGTAACAAGTAAGAGTATTGGATCCAAGTAATGATGCACCCCTTCTCAAGAGGTTGTCATACCCAAACAGTGTTGGATATCTTTTGTCCTTTTTAGGGAAGGTTGTGGAGAAGGTTGTTGATATTCAGCTGCAGAGGGCCTGTAATGGTATGTGGGACTGACCTTGAGAGGTGAAGGGAAGAGATGCTGCCTAGGGAACAATCAGATAAAAGAGCATATAGCCCATAGCTACATAACAGGCAGAGAAAGAAATTCAGAAAGGACCATCCCTAATTTATCAAGCTGTAAAAAGAGGTGGCAGGAGATCTGTACTTTCAGACTTGCAAGATTCTGTTAATGTAGCGTTACAATGAAGTAGAATTAGCTCATCTTGTCATGTTTCCTGTCTGGTCTGCCTAGGAGGCTGATATCAATCTTGCAAGTCTGAAAGTACAAATTACTTATGTACAAAGGGTGGATCTTTTCTAAGTTTTTTTCTGTGCCCATTATTCAGCTGCAGTATCCTCCCCCTTTTATCTGATTTTTCCTAGGCAGCATCTCTTCCCCTCATCTCTCAAGGTCATTCCCACATACCATTACTGCAGAGGGCCCTGGCTGAAGTGGATTATCTGAACCCTTTCCAATTCTGGGTTCAAGTCAGGGTACAGTACTCAGATGGCATTGGTCACCCTTGTGGATGACCTCGAGATGGAGGTGGTGCAACTGTCCTCACCCTCCTGGATCTCTCAGTTGCTTTCAGTACCATTGACCATGGTATCCTTCTGGATTGGCTTTAAGAATTGAGAGTAAACTCATCCCATTATATGATGGTTTATCATGATGGATAACTGAGCCTCTTAATTATAAAACCATGAAAAAAGGTAAGTTATGAGTCCTGTACTATTCTAATGCAAAATGGGAAATGTTTGGAAGGTCAAGGCCACAACTATTTCCTGCCCTCCTGGAGGTCCATGGGAAGCTGATGATGCTATGATATCACTGCAGAGAGGGGACCATGTTGGGGGCATTTCAGAAGCTTTAGAGTGGGAATGGAGCAGGAGGCCTCTGGATGGCAAATATCCCCATCCATAAAACTCTGCAACGCTCTCCAAATGGCCCCATAAAATATCATCCAAACTGAACCTTTGATGTGTAATATGGAGCTGCTTTAGAGAAGAAATGGTGTGCCCTGGGACAATATGTAGCCTGTGGGGCCATGAGATTTTTCTCCCTCACTTTCTATCGTTCTTCTCTTTCCTAAAGACAAGAAGATGGAGGTTTAATATAGTTAAATGCATGTAAAGCATCTTTAATTCAACTACCAATTTTATCTAAATCCTTAACTTCAGTGAATTGACATAAATTTATCAAAGACAGGGGATTTATACACATTCAAGACAGCAGGAAGTCTGCTTCAAGTAATCAAAGATAATTAATTTTCACTCTTAATGTGAACATTGAGAAGGGAAATTATTTGTCTGTTACCATTTCCATATGAACAAAATCTGTCCCCCATAATCTTTACAAAGCACTATACATTTTTATAGTGTCAGTTGATATGTATACATCTTCTTAGGCAGTATATTACTGACAACATGGAAACATGGAAATGGTCTGCTCTGATTCAGTATGTTTGTGTAAGCATTTTGGGCCCTATACTATTCAGGGCAGGCTAGTGATTTTCTTGGTATTGCTGCCCATCCTGCAGCCTACTGATTTTTTTTTTTAATATAATAATTTTTATTGAAAATTTTGATTACAATAGTAGAAGCAAATGCAAACTAAACTGAGAAAGATAGAAAGAATAAAAAGTGCAAGGAAAGAAAAAGAAAAAGTAAGAAAGTAAGAAAAAGAAAATAAATATTTAAAAAAGTGACTTCCAATTTTTATCACAAGTAGAAACAAACTTGGTAATTTTTCACCACCTATAAAGTTACAAATAAATATTTTTTCTTCCCATAACCCATCCCTTATCTATATGCAAATCCATAAATCACCAACTTTTCAGTCCTACTGTCAGCAAAAAGTCCATAAGGCATTACAGAGCTTTATAGAAACATGTCTTATTTTAACCTTGGTCAAACAAACCAACTTTATATTCCTTCCCTTTACAGGAGTCCCAGTTAAGAATGAGTTCTATTCCCAAGGTCTGTTCTTAAGTCGAATATGTATGTAAGCTGGAACAGTATTATTCTATAATACTGCATAAGTAGTACTGTGTAATTAACTCGAACCATTGTATATTTAACTTGAGTCATTGTGTATTTAACTTGAACTTTGCTACAGTAGGCTCTGTTCTTAACTATGAGTCGTCCTTAAACTAGGCATTCTTAACCCAGGGACTACCTGTATACCAATGGTACATCATTTTATAAAAATTCTCTTTAAGATTTCAGTCCTGTCAACCACATATTTTCCCATTTTCCCATCTGTATATTATAACCAAAATGTTTAGCCCACTGTTAACTTATGGTGATGTACTTGGAATTTTTCCAAAGGGATTTTAAATTGAAAACAAGAGAGGATTTGTTAGCAGAGGGATATACATGTCAATACTTTTCTTATCTTCAACTACAAGAAAGGTTTAAAATAGATTAAAAGATTTATGGTTTTGAAGATGCCAAGACTGAATTTGAAATAGAATTATGTACTAATGACGAACATGTAATTGCAAAGTTGTATAAATTTTTATTGAAATTTGAGACAGAAGATGAACAAGTTTAAGAGTGTATGATAAAATGGGCTAAACATTTTGGTTATAATATTGTTGTTCAGTCATTAAGTCGTGTCCGACTCTTCGTGACCCCATGAACCATATTGCACCAGGCCTTCCTGTCCTTCACTGCCTCCCTGAGTTTGCTCAGTTTCATGCTCATTCCTTCAGTGATGCTATCTAATCATCTCATCCTCTGCCGTCCTCTTCTCCTTTTGCCTTCAATCTTTCCCAGCATCAGGGTCTTTTCCAAAGAGTCCTCTCTTCGCATTAGGTGACCAAAGTATCTGAGCTTGAGCTTCATTATCAGTCCTTCCAATGAGCAATCAGGGTTGATTTCCTTTAAGATTGACTGGTTTGACCTCCTAGCAGTCCAGGGGACTCTTAAGAGTCTTCTCCAGCACCACAGTGCAAAGGCATCAATTCTTCGGCACTCAGCCTTCTTTATGGTCCAGCTCTCACAGCCATACATTACTACTGGAAAAACCATAGCTTTGCCTATGTGGATCTTTGTCGGCAAGGTGACGTCTCTGCTTTTTAATATGCTATCTAGGCTTGCCATAGCTTTCCTCCCAAGGAGCAAGCGTCTTTTAATTTCATGGCTACAGTCTCCGTCTGCGGTGATCTTGGAGCCCAAATAAATGAAGTCTGTTACTGCTTCCATTTCTACCCCTTCTATTTGCCAGGAATTGATGGGTCCAGATGCCATGATCTTAGTTTTTTTAATGTTGAGTTTCAAGCCAGCTTTCGCATTCTCCTCTTTCAGCCTCATCAAGAGGCTCTTTAGTTCTTCTTCACTTTCTGCCATTAGGGTGGTATCGTCTGCATATCTGAGGTTATTGATGATTCTCCCTGCAATCTTAATTCTGGCTTGTGATTCTTCCAGCCTGGCATTTCTCATGATGTACTCTGCATATAGGTTAAATAAGCAGGGTGACAGTATACAGCCTTGTCGTACTCCTTTCCCTATTTTGAACCAATCGGTTGCTCCGTGACCGGTTCTAACTGTTGCTTCTTGGCCCGCATACAGATTTCTCAGGAGACAGGTAAGATGGTCTGGTACCCCCATCTCTTTAAGAATTTGCCACAGTTTGTTGTGATCCACACAATCAAAGGCTTTTGCATAGTCAATGAAGCAGAAGTAGATGTTTTTCTGGAACTCTCGTGCTTTCTCCATGATCCAGCGAATGTTGGCAATTTGATCTCTAGTTCCTCTGCCTCTTCGAAACCCAGCTTGTACATCCGGTAGTTCTCGGTTCACGTACTGCTGAAGCTTAGCTTGTAGGATTTTGAGCATAACCTTGCTAGCATGTGAAATGAGTGCGATTGTGCAATAGTTTGAGCATTCTTTGGCATTGCCCTTCTTTGGAATTGGAATGTAAACTGACCTTTTCCAATCCCGTGGCCACTGTTGCATTTTCCAAACTTGCTGGCATATTGAGTGTAGCACTTTAACAGCATCATCTTTTAGTATTTTAAATAACTCAGCTGGAATACTGTCATCTCCACTAGCTTTGTTGTTAGCAATGCTTCCTAAGGCCCACTTGACTTCACTCTCTAGGATGTCTGGCTCAAGGTCAGTGACCACACCAGCATGGACATCAGGGACATTAAGATCTTTCTTGTATAGTTCTTCTGTGTATTCTTGCCACCTCTTTTTAATCTCTTCTGCTTCTGTTAGGTCCCTGCCTTTTTTGTCCTTTATCATGCCCATCTTTGCACTAAACATTCCTTTAGTATCTCCAATTTTCTTGAAGAGATCTCTAGTCTTCCCCATTCTATTGTTTTCCTCAATTTCTTTGCATTGTTCATTTAAGAAGGCCTTTTTATCTCTCCTTGCTATTCTCTGGAAATCTGCATTCAGTTGCTTATATCTTTCCCTTTCACCCTTGCTTTTCACATTCCTTCTTTCCACAGCTATTTGTAATGCCTCATCAGACAGCCATTTTGCTTTCTTGCATTTCTTTTTCCTTGGGATGGTTTTAGTTGCTGCCTCCTGTACAATGTTACAGACCTCCGTCCATAGTTCTTCAGGCACTCTGTCTACCAAATCTAATCCTCTAAATCTATTCATCACCTTCACTGTGTACTCACAAGGAATATGATCTAAGTCATACCTGAGTGGTCTAGTGGTTTTCCCTACATTCTTCAATTTAAGCCTAAATTTTGGAGTAAGAAGCTCATGATCTGAGCCACAGTCAGCTCCTGGTCTTGTTTTTGCTGTCTGTATAGAGCTTCTCCATCTTTGGCTGCAAAGTATGTAATCAATCTGGTTTCGATATTGACCATCTGGTGATGTCCATGTGTAGAGTCGTCTCTTGTGTTGTTGGAAAAGAGTGTTTGCTATGACTAGCTTGTTCTCTTGACAGAACTCTATTAGCCTTTGCCCTGCTTCATTTTGTACTCCAAGGCCAAACTTGCCTGTTATTCCGATTACTCCTTGACTTCCTACTTTAGCATTCCAATCCCCTATGATGAAAAGGACATCTTTTTTTGGTGCTAGTTCTAGAAGGTGTTGTAGGTCTTCATAGAACGGGTCAACTTCAGCTTCTTCGGCATCAGTGGTTGGGGCATAGACTTGGATTACTGTGATGTTGAATGGTTTGCCTTGGATACGCACTGAGATCATTCTGTCGTTTTTGAGGTTGTACCCCATTACTGCCTTTCCCACCCTCTTATTGACTATGAGTGCAACTCCATTTCTTCTAAGGGTTTCTTGGCCACAGTAGTAGATATAATGGTCACCTGAATTAAATTCACCCATTCCCGTCCATTTCAATTCGCTGATTCCCAAGATGTCGATGTTCAATCCTGTCATCTCATGTTTGACCAGATCCAGCTTGCCTTGGTTCATAGATCTTACATTCCAGGTACCTATACAATATTGTTCTTTACAGCATCGGACCTTCTTCTCGCTTCCAGATATATCCACAGCTGAACGTCCTTTTGGCTTTGGCCCAGCCACTTCACTCTTTCTGGAGCTACTTGGAAATGCCCTCCGCTCTTCCCCAGTAGCATATTGGACACCTTCTGACTTGAGGGGTTCATCTTCCGGTGTCATATCTTTTAGCCTTTTAACATTGTCCATGGGGTTTTCTTGGCAAGGATACTGGAGTGGATTGCCATTTCCTTCTCCAGTGGACCACATTTTGTCAGAACTCTCTGTCATGACCTGTCCGTCTTGGGTGGCCCTGCACGGTATAGCTCATGGCTTCACTGAGTTACGCAAGCCCCTTCGCTACGACAAGGCAGTGATCCATGAAGGGGGGTTATAATATACAATTGGAAAAATGGGAAAATATGTGGCAGAAAGGACTAAAATTTATGCTGTGTTACAATCTAAAAGAATTTTTACAAACTAATGCATTGCTGGTATATGTCACCAGAAAAATTATCTAAAACGTATAAAGGTATGTCAAATGTATTTTGGAAATGTGAGAAACATGAAGGAACATTTGACCATCTTTGGTAGACTTGTAAAATGCTAAAAAAAAAAATTTTGGACTGACATTCATATCTGTATATAGAGGATTTTAAAGATCAATATACAGTCAAAACCAGAGGCTTTCCTTTTAGGTTTGATGGACAAACAGTTGGAAAAAACTCATGGAATGTTATTTTTATAGATGATAATAGCAGCAAGACTTTTATATGCACAGAGATGGAAAGACATTAGCTATAGTGGAATTGATGGAGTTAGCAGAAATGGTGAAATTGACAGCATTGATTTTTGGTAAGACATTTTGTCATTTTAATACTATCTGGAAACGTTTTTTGGACTTTTTGCAAGTTACTGAAAAAAATGAAGTTTTGTTGCATGGATTTGATTATTAGAAATAATATGGATTAATAGAAATAATGGAAGTTGTTTTTTAAACCTAGAGTAAGTTGGATATATATTGTTACTTATATCTCTTGTGTGATGGATCAGAAGTCAATTCTTTATTTCTTTTTGTTCTTTCTTTTTTCTTTTTGGACTTTTAATCTTTACTATTTTCTCCTTTTTCAATGCTCCTGCTCCTGCTCCTGCTCCTGCTCCTGCTCCTGCTCCTGCTCCTGCTCCTGCTGCTGCTGCTGCTCCTCCTCCACCTCCTCCTCCTCCTCTTCTTCTTCTTCTTCTTCTTCTTCTTCTTCTTCTTCTTCTTCTTCTTCTTCTTCTTCTTCTTCTTCTTCTTCTTCTTCTTCTTCTTCTTCTTCTTCTTCTTCTTCTTCTTCTTCTTCTTCTTCTTCTTCTTCTTGTTTTTTCTCAAAATTTAATAAAGTTATTATTAAAAAAAATTAGCTTACTTTATCATACATTCTTTCACTTGTTCTTCTTTTTCAAATTTTAGTAAAAGTTTATACATTTTAGCAATTACATGTTCATCATTTGTACACAATTCTATTTCAAACTCTGTTTTACAATGTTCAAAACCATAAACTCTTTTGACTACTTTAAATCTTTCTAATAACTATAGATAAGATAACCATTGGCAGCTATATCCCTCTGCCACCAGTTCTTCTCTTGATTTTATTTTTGACACGATGCAAGCAGCTTACAATAAGTTAGCCATTTCTAGTAGCTTACAATAAGTTAGCCATTTGTATTTGCCTATTATTTCTTTTCTATAAAATGCTTCTTGTGCTGAGAGCCACAAAGGTGTTTTCGGGCACAACCTGGGTTTGTATCTATTCCATATTCTCAATATGGCATGTCTAAGGTAACGATTTTTAAAATCCACATTAACTTTGACTTTGTCGTACCACAATTATCCATGCCACCCAAATCTCAGGTTGTGTCCTTCTAACTTCGAGCCTTCTATTTCTCAGCAGCACCCACTCTTTCCTCCAAACCAAAGAGCAAGCTGCAAAGTACAGTTTGAAATCAGGTAGACCCAATCCTCCTCTTTCCTTTGCATTTTGTAGGACCTTATATTTAACTTTTTCCCCCGCCACACAAATTTAAATATATCCTTCTGCTACTGTTTAAATGGTGCATCAGTTGTCAAAACAGGTATTGGCTGAAACAAAAACATCATTGTAGGCAAACATTCCTGTGCTGGATCTGTGACAGGATCAAAGATGATAAATCATTTAACAGGAGTTCCACTTTTGTAGAATTATTTAAAGTATCGTAATTGCTGTTCAGCTTCCCAGCCTTTATTCCCTAGTCTGGAATTCTGTTCGAGCTATCACAATCATTGAAGAGTATAATATTACAGGCTGGATATAAAAATATCTTTTTAATGACTAGTAAATTAGGGAAATGTCTTGACCTAAATCTAGACCAAACAGAAGATTTACTTTCTTTCACTTATTTTTTTAATTAAGGGAAAGAAAGGAAAGAAAAGACTAAATTGTCACCACATTGTTCTGCTCACTGAATTCTCCAGGGCTTAGAATGATGGCTGATTAGATAAAATTTGTAGCATTGTGCAGCACTATAAGTGTTTATGCTTGCATCTTATATAGTACAGTATATATCTCTTTCTCTCTCTTTCTGTATAAACATGAGGGATTATCACAGACTTCTGTGTTCGATTTAATCCTAGGGGCAAACTACCCAACATGTTAAATGCATAGCAAGCAGCTGTCCTTCCTTGATTTTGTTCCTTTAAAGAAAGGGAAAGCCACCTCAGGATCACATGCAACCCTCAAAACCCTTTTCTGTAGCCATCAGAGACCTCTCTGATGGAGGAAATACCATAAAAACAGTAGCGTAAGCCCTACATTAAAACAATGAATGAAAGAAAATTGTGATCTCCAAAAACTACTACCTGTCCAGGAAATCACAGGCCCATAATCTCTATGTTGAATCTCTATCCACTTTGTTTATGTAGGGCTTTAAAAATATATTTTTATTGAGTGTTTAAGAAAGGAAAAAAGACACACATAAAAAGGGGGGAAAAGGCAAAAAGAGGCGCAAAAGGGAAAGCACAAAAGAATTTACTAGTATCCTAGAATTAGGTTAAATTTTCTAATATTTCATTGAGTACATTTAAGTAATGAAATGTACTATATCATTTTAAAAGCGACAAATTATTGTCAAAATCAACTAATATATGATTATCAACAACAATAGCTGATGCAGTATAAATCATAAAATGAGATTAAGAGTTACAGTAATTTCTATGCAAGCAGTTAAAGACTATGTAAAAAGAAACCCAGCTTTTTGATGTAGTGCAAGCCCATAGATACAGTGATAATCCAAAAATGATTTCCAAGTTGAATTCATTTCTGTGTCAGATTTCCTTTTGAAATAGGGTCTTATTTTGGACATCCAGGCACATTCCCGGATCTTAATTAGCCATTCTGCTGCATAAGGAACTGTGTATACCTTTCCAAAGGACGTGTAGTATATTTTTACAGCAGTTTTCATATATCAAGCTAATTCAGGATATTTGGTGAGAATGCAAGGCTTAGTAATATTTAATTTAAAAATAACTGGTTGGAAATTAAATTCAGCTTTTAACATTTGTTTCATTCTATTTTAAATAATTTTTTAAACTTGTTTGAGCTTTACAACATTGGCACCAAATATGGATCCAATCTAATCATTACATTTCTAACATTTTAGAGAATGAACTGATCAATACTGGAATAATCTTAAGACAGTTTATTTAAGTATAATATTTGGTGGGAATTTAATTTTCTTCTTCCATTGAAATTCTTATTGTTGAATATAGCTAAGGGAGTTATTTAATAAGGCAGCCATTTATTTTCATTTTTAAAAATTTCATAATGTATCAGATTCTAAGCTGAACATTCTCAAAAGGTTTTAAACTTATTATTTTATTCCCTGGTCATAAAAGTTCAATAATTGTTTTGTTTAATATGATATCTGAGCATAAGTGAAATGATTCACTAAAAGTATTGGCTACGATTAAGAAAGTCTTTTCCTTCCCTTCCTTCCTTCCTTCCTTTCCATCTTTGCTCTTTTTTTCTGCATTATTTAAAAATAAAGAACCGAACACCACCTGTGCTGGTTGGTATAAACTCATTTTTTCTAACAGAGTAATGCACTTGTACATTAGTAATGTACTTGGATCATGGGAATACCTCAGTGAACACTGGATGGCACTGTGAAATATGGTGGTTCCAGAGTTTATTACAAAACTGACCATTTGGTTAGTATTGTTTTGTGTCATGTATCATGTGGAGCATTTCACTTTCTCCTCTTTTACAAATTAATCCAGAATAAGAGCTGACATCGACATCCATATGGGCATCTTTAACAGCTGCATAAGCCAGCTGTCCAGCTGCTGAACTTGAGTGCCATCGTGAGCAAATTTTCATGGGTGTGTTTTTGACGGGTCATGAGATAGGCATAACTTATTTCTCGAGTGCACTGTTAGGTGTACATTTACTTCCTTATGAATCCTACATCCAGCAAGGCATGACTGGATCAGATTCATAATAGTAATAGAAATAGGAGTTTCTACTGACCTTGGGAAAAGTAATTACTGCAAAGTAAGTGCGTACATTGGTGTATTTTGCTTTTTTGCCTGATAATCAGTGTGTTATTAGTTTAGCAAAATGGTTCTCCTAAAATAAGTATTTTCCCTGAATCTACCCTCTATAAGTTTGAAAAGACATTGAATCATTTTTAAATAGAACCAGGAACTAAATATACTTTAAGTAATAAATAAGCAAATTGGGGGAACAGAAGAGGAACGTCCCTGCTTAGAAAAGTACGCAGTACATGCATACTCACTTCCAAAGTTGTTTCAATTAATCAGAAATATTTCTTGACTCTTATTGCTGGCACAAAGACCGGAAAAACATTGAACAGAACATATTATAGAAGAATTGTAATAATACAATTTTCATTTATTTGATGTAAAGATACTCAAGCTTACCAGTAGCAAGAAACTGTATTGTTACATTTGAAGTATTTGTTAGTTCTTTTCTTTCTGCAGGCCATTTGGGGCATAGTTTCCTTTTATCAGAAAGCAGAACCACAAAAACATGAGCATAGGCCCTGAAAAGAAGGTGCTTCATTGTCAACAATCATAGCCAGCAGCAATATCTAGCAACCTTTGCAAATCCTGAAAAAGCTAAGCAAGGTCAGACCTGGCTAGAACCTGGATGGGAGATTACCAGGAAATCTCAGGGTTGTAGACTAGACAAAGAAGTTGAAAAAAATCCCAGAAAGAATGCAATGGCAAACCACTTCTGCATTTCTGCCAAGAAAACCACATGAACATGTCCATATATATTCACTGTCACCACATATGGCCTTACTCAGCTGACTTACCTGACCTCAAAAATACTAAGCAAGTTGGATCTGGTTCATACTTGGATGGGAGGCCCACCAGGGAATCCCAGGGCTTTAGGATAGACTAGGAAGTCAAAATACATACCAAAAAAAAGGCAATGGCAAACCATATCTGTATTGTTGCTTAGAAAACAATATGTGTTTTTGTACTTACTAGGAACTAAGCTCAACTTGAGGGAAACACAACTGTTTACTCTATCTACATGGTCAACACGAACCTAAATCTATATGAAAACAGATTTATTTCTTTAAAAACTAAAAAATAAGATGTTTCTATGTTGGCAGTCTTCATCTGTGCATATCTGTAGGCTTGCAGAGTTCAGAGAGTAGGAACCTTCAGTGCGAAATGCTATGAGGGATTTTCTCCCTCTCTGCCTGAGGAACAGCAGAAGAGATGAAAGAGCACAAAAATCCAGTTGCTGGATAGTTGGAAAATTCTGGAGTGGGCACAAGAGGTCAAAAGCAATGGCAGTAACATTTTACCTGTTCATTCTTTAGGCCCCTTGAGAAGAACTCAAGACTTTTCAGTTCCCATACTCAAAAGGATATGATAAAATATTTTTGTCCCTTTTGGTGGTGCGATAGGTGAGCTAATAATAGTTCTTCAATTTTTTTTTCCCCATTTCGGTTTCTAGGGAAGGGCATAAAAACACTGCATGACAGCACATCTGCACAGAAATATCTTTCTGCCTGATGACAGCAAGGAAACTGAGGAGCCAACAAATAATATCAGAGGATATCTGTTTAGATCTAGACACCTTAACTTGAACAATATCTGTAGTAGTTACTGGTTGAAATGGTTGTAAAATTAAAACTTACATGGAAGTTGATTCTCCTGTAAATTCGGTAATTGCAAATAAGGTTAGTCAAATGCCATCTAAAAGATTTTGATAGAGGGCTCTATATGAGAATAGTGGGGCAAGATTCAGATGGAATCTGACACTTAAGTATCTCACATTTCTGTAAAAGTCTGCAAAACTGAAAATGCAAGAACTAAATAAAATGATAAAATGACAGAGGAATATAAATAATGCGCAAAACCCATGGGAACAGCAGCTCTATATGGGAGGGGATTGAAATTTCCATAAAAAATTGAAGTAAGAAATCATGTATAGTGAGATTTCAGAAAACAATTGCAAAGAATATGCCTGCAGCAGTTCAGCCCAATCCTATTCATATATTCAACAATAAAATTATTGAGTTCAATAGGACTTATTCTCATAGAATTGTGTGTTGGACTGCATCAAGGCTCTTTTGCTTATTTAAAAATTCTCATTGTTAAAGTTTTGCATTAATAATCTGATGTTTCCTCCAAATGTCAGGAAAAGCCAGCTGCTAATCAAATTTATGAACTATTTCAATTTCAGTCATTGTGAACAAATGTTGGTTTTCTGTGGAGCTCTTCATACATCTACAAGAGAGAACTCATCTTTTCAAACTGCCTTGAAAATTTTAAGAGTACTTTTCTTTTGAACAACAATTTAAAAGAACATGCTATTAAAAATTAGGATGAGTAGTCGTTGAAACTCCACATTTCCTAGTTGCTGTCAAGAAACATGACAGCAACCAACTAAATTTGAAGACTGGGATTGTTTCACACCATTATGAGTAGTTGATTTTAGATTAATTCCCATTGCATTATATAAATAGCACTAAAATTTGTACTTAATATTGGGCATGAACAGTGGAAAGTAACAACATGTAATTACATATGGCTTTGGTTTTTTTACATCAGCACTTATGCCTTACATCTTGGAAGGTGGAAACTAAATTGCTAGTTGCAAATGCACACACACACACATTAATATACCCATTTGTTCTAATCCTAATACAGGGCCTAGAAGAACCATTGGAGAAAAGATAGAACACACACTCATACACACTTTTTTTTTTTTATTTATCCACACTCAATTGTTACCAATTCTGCGGCGACTGCCTGGACGAGTCCCTGCAGTTTTCAAGGCAAGGTGTTTTGGAAGTGGTTTGCCATGGCCTCCTTCCTAGAGCAGAGCCCAGCTGGCGAGCGCAGGAGGCAGGGTTTCCATTGCTTCGTGCCTTTTTCGGGCGAGCGTGGCTTCCGCGCTACCGGCAACTGCTCCCGACTCCTTTTGCAGCATTTTTCTTCCCACTGGGGTCAGAGTACCCATTTATCTACTCACGTAAGTTTTCGAGCTGATGGGTTGACAGGAGCTGGGGAGGAAGCAGGAGCTCACTTTGCTGTGTGGAGCTGGGCTCGAACCACTGAAGTGTTAACCACTTCTGGCTGGCAACTTTCAGCATCATTAAGCCACTGCGCCACCACATCCCCCTACTCATACACACATGTACATATATACAGAGGTGCATCAAAGGCATTAGACATACACCAAGGCAACTTCACATCATGCTTTGCAAGACTTCACTGTTACCAATTATTTTAACACCCATCTTTATTGGGAGGAACTTCATATTGGTCTACCTCTATAGCAACATTTGCTAAACAAGCACAACTCAAAAATGTTATCCCTATATGTCCAATTCAGTCAGATGTGTTTTGAACTTCAAACTTTTAAAAGGAACGTAAGTATATCTCTTTGTTTTTTTCATCCCACCTAGCCTATGATGGCTCAACTAATGCTTAGTTTAAGGGACATCACAAAAACAAACAAAACTTAGGAAAACTTAAAAAAAAAATAAAGCTCTTACCGAAGTTGTATATTGAGTCACATAATCTCTATTTTTTTAGTTGCCTGAATCCTATCATTACTTATCACCTATATTTGCCTTGAATTAACGAAAAAGATGACATTAAATGTTTTCCTTTAAATACAGTGGGAATGTTTACACTTACCTTGCCGTATAGGTCTAAATCACCGGGGGTTCAAACCTTTTCAAGCTACAAAACCTGTTAGTTTAAAAGAAATCTGGAACTCCTTGTTAAGAAATTTAATCCAAGAGGCCAATAAAACAACCAGAGAAAAACACAGCTGCTGCAGAACCAACTCTACTTAGTGAGCACATGGAGCATTAAGGCAAAGTCATAGAAAATGGCTTTTCCATGTATAGGCTATGGAGTATATATAAAGCAAAATCCAAACAAAATACACACAGAGAGAAAGAGAGAGAAAGATAGTATTCAGGTGATAGCTTTCATTATGTGACACAGGTGAAATCATACACTTAAGAGGAAACAAAACTTGATATTCTGTAGAGGGTAGAGAGAATGGCCTTGAAGGACAGGAGGAGGAGCTGTTACCAGGCAGACAAGCAAGGCTTAAGCCTTTTCCGAGAAATTAATTTGAGAAAATGTCTCAGACAGGCCCCTCCTGAGTTCACACGAAAATAAAGTGAGGGAGGGGGAAAGCACAGTCAGACTTGCAAGATTCTGTTACTATGGCTCTTACCATAAAAGTAGCTTTAGACCTATATAGCATTGGTTTCTTAGTCTGATCTGCCTTATAGGGCCGATGCATCCCTATACATGAGTAAATCACTCAAGATATATTCTAACATAGGTTTTTTTTGTGTATTGTTTGTGATCTTGACAAGGTGGCAAGCACTCTTACCTCTCACTGACCTCAGTCTTCTCTGTGAATAGACAGCAAAGGCAACTATTTGCTGATTTGTACCAAGCGTCTTTGCTTCACACAGACTAGGGGCAGAGTGGCTGAAATGAGCACAGAAGCTTTGCAATAGCAAAGGCAGCCTACCAAAATGGCTTTTATGGAGAGACCAGATCCTATCAGGAATATTAATACTTTTATGAGGAAGAGATTTTTTTCTCCACCCCCTGCTGCGGAATGCATCTCAGATGCATAGAGTGATGAGTTGTCCTGAACTCAGACATCTCCTGAAGGAGGCAGGGCTTCTGAACGCCAACTGCCAAGCCCCTCCCTTTCTATCGTGCCTTAGAAAAATCACTATGGATGTCCCTGGCTGCATTTGATTTTTTTGTTTATTTGTTTTTGCTTTTGATCATGGAACCTGATCAAATCTGAAAACCCTGCAATCTGAAAACCCTGCTCTAGAATAGCTATCTTGGCTCTGCATGTGCACAAGGAATCTTAACAGCAGTTGAAGGTAGTGCCTGTATTACCACCTAATGGCTTACCTTGCTCTAGATTAGAAGTGAGTAATCTGCAGCACCCAAGTTCCTTTTCGGAAGAGAAAAGCTTCCTTTTCTCTTCTCCCTCCATTACTGGTTTTGATCAGCCCCAGGTTCACAGCTTTCTGTTAAGTGACATTTCCGTTAAGCAACAAATGGCAAGCTGAGTGCCAGTTGTCCTAATCAGTAATTCAATAGTACTAAATAAGGGTCCAATCTGAGCCACTGATTTTCTTTAGTAACCTTTGTGATTATCTACAACTATAGTTCTTAAAATGTCTCTCAAAAACTGATTGATTGATTTGTCACCATGGACAAGAGTTAGATCTGATTTCTCTATTTGTTCATATAACATATCTGTTTCCATGTCAGTTCTGGATCCATATGGTATAGACTCCCAATAATTACCATGTTTTCACAAGACTGTTGCTCTAGTACTTTCTTTAGAAGCATCTAAGTACAGTTTGATCCATCTTTTGCCATCAAAACACCTGAGAACAGAGGGTTTTTTTAATTAACATTTTGAGCTTTGCAAACACCTTGCCCATGTTTGTATTGCAGGTCTACTTGTCCATTTTTAAAGGTGGAACCCCCCTCCCTGCACACACACACTAAATGGACCAGTGAATGTGTGTTTGGATGTTTAATTGAACATCTGGACATAAATCTGCCAGGGTGGAAATCTACCCTGCGAAGCAGAAAGTAAAATGAATTTCAGGAGTTCAGAGGTGTAAGAGCAGATGCCCAGTCAGAAACTCCAAAAGCCAATCAGGCAGCAAATGGATCCACATATTATGATAAGCTATAATGGTTTGTGCAAACCCGGCCAGTTCTGCTTTGTTCAAGAAACCACAGTTAAACAAGCCATAGCTTCATACAGTGTGTAATTTCATTTCAAAGTCTGCTACTAAAACTATCCTGAAATCATACTGTTAGTGTAGGATGTCTCCAGATATATTAGTAGACTCTTGGGAACTAAACTGTAGTATTTTAAAAATTAAAGATTGCAAAATAATAAGGTGGGCCTAGATGTGGCACTTCCTTGTTAATTTCAGTAGACAATCACTAAGTATATTTTACCCTAACTTGTTGTACACATCTTCCCAGAAAAAAAGTATGATTTTCAGAGCCAGGTTGTTTGTGAAGAACATTCAAAGTGGCCTTAGTATAGTACTCTTCTGAAAGACAGAATCTGTGAATAGAGTTAGAACCCAAATCATCCAACATATGAGAAGACTCATGGGTTATTCAATGGCTCAGAACATTCTCTAGAATAAACACAACTCTGAAATATGAGAGATTCATCTTCTGTAAGCTTCTTTTTCATATATGACTTTTGAAAAGAAAATCAATAAGTAGTGCAAATGTAATGCTAATCAATAGCTAACATTTGTTGCAAACTACTTTGTACAAATTTCAATGAATATCACTGCCCTCTGTTCTTCAACTTCTAGTGGATAAAGAGCAGAAGCATTTCAAAATGAAGTTTCTCATTTAGAGACTTGCTTCGTTTTGGTTCAATACCTTCTATAGCTTTAAACCCACATGCGTGCTCCCCTTATGCTCACATTTCAGAGGGAAGCTATTTAGAAGCTAAACCAAAAAATAAAATAATAAAAAATATGGCACACTGTGACCAGATGGGATTTTGTGAGTCAAAGTTCAAAAAGCATCCAGCTGCTTTGGGATTTCTGATAACAGATGATATTGTGGCAAGGACTTCCTTACCTATGATTAGCCATGCATCTAAAATTGGAGTACGTGTATTTTCCTTCATGTCATGGGTGAATTTTTATCACTCCTTGGGTACATATTATTCATCCTTGTGCTGACGCTGACCATAACTTTTGAATGATTCCTGGTATTCCATCTGAATAACTGTTAGATCACTCACTTGAGTCCTGCTCATAAAGTTTTATTCATCTAAACTTGGAGCTCTGTGGGGGTCAGTCACGGAGACTCCACAACTCAGCACCTGTGGAGTCAATGTCTGATTCATGTCTTTCAAATGTCATGACATTGTCACAGCAGAACCCAGAACCCAGCCTTTTTTTTTCTTTCCCACTCTTCCTCCACTTACTGACCATGGGACAAGCATGTAGCTGTGCTAATATCATGCCCCCAATACTGTTACCACAAGACTTATGGCTTTGAGGAAGACATGAGAAGGAATTTCTTGGAGGCCAAAAATACAAGGCTGCTGTGATAGAAAGATACTTATCCTTCACTCTGTGGCTGGAAGTGACAATGAGTAAATCACTGAGTTTGCCCAATACACTAGACTCAGATAGGATTCAACAGTTCACAGGTCAATGTGTTTGGGGAACCTGACTGTTGTCTTAGAAGGTTGCATCAATCACTAGGTTGTAATATGTTTATAGTTTATTTGTTTGGACACCAGATGTTATAGGAAAACAGAAATTAGGATTTCCTATCATGGATTTAGGTAGTTGTGGGAATGCAGTCAACATATTCTAAATGCCAGGCTTTTACTGTGATGTTCTGCATTTTGTGGAGTCCTTGGGGTTCTCTGAGCTTTGTTGTTTTCTTGCAAACATTTCATTATGGCAGTGCACCAAATAATTTGGAAAATAATCCACTTAAAACCTCATGGAATGGAGTAAAGGAAGCACATTTTGCAGACATTTTTGTCCCTGAAAAATGAAGTGCATACCCTTACGACCATGTTTTGAACTTCTGGGCAAAGGTATAAACCTAAAGCATGAATACATAGTAAATAGAATGGAGTGAAATACAGTGCAGGGGAGTGACATCTACTTTACAAAGGATTTCTCTATTTGAAAAGTTCAGTTGACCAGTCTATATCTAGTTTAAAGATCAAAAGAACTTAAGTGGGAACAGCAGCCTAAAAACTGTCCATCGGTACTTAGTGCCCAGATAACAGACTGAGGACCAAGCACACATGTGGCCTGTTTATAGGTGAACCATCAGAGTGATATGTAATGTATTTCTCTTTAAACGTTTCTCCATTTTCATCTGATCTATAATTGGTGATGCATTTCCCCTTTTGGAAATGCATGCATAACTAAATGCAAATCCCTGTGCACTGCAGTCTTTTCAATATATATGCACCATCCATTAGGAGAACCAGTCTGGTGTAGTGGTGAAGGTGTTGGGCTGGCCCCAAAGAGATCTAGGTTCTAGTACACTATCAGCCATGGAAGCTCAGTGGGTGATTTTGGGTCAGTCACTCTCTCAGCCTAAGCTGCTCACAGGATTGCTGTTGCAGAAGATATTGGAAGAGGAGGAAATGCTATTCATGCCATCTTAAGCTGCTAGAAGAAAGGCAAATTATTAATTTAATAAATGCATAAATTTATTTTTATATTTATTTATATATCAAATTTGTCACCGCCCATCTCATTAAAAAATGACTCTGGGCAGTTTACAAAGCAGTTAAAATCAAAATTATAATATAAAATAATCCTAAATAAATAGAAAATAAATATAACCCAAGGGTAGATGTTAAAAGTGGCAGTAACTCAGGGAGCATCTTCAAGGTGCCAGCCACCCCCAGGATTGGGTAAGATTCTTGTCACCCCATGCAAGCTGGCAGAGCCAGGTCTTTAATCCTTTCTGGAAGGCCGGGAGGGTAGGGCCCTGCCGCACCTCTGGGGGAGAACATTCCAAAGGGTGGGGGCAACAGCAGAGAAGGCTCTCCTCCTGGGCCCTGTCAGCCGACATTCTCTCACTGACGGGGCCTGCAACATGCCCTCTCTGCCTGACCGGGTAGGACAGGTTGATGTGATGAGGGTGAGATGGTCCTTCAGGTAAATGTACTTCTCAAGGTAAGGACATATTGGATTCATTGCCATGGCATTGAAGAGGAATGTCCTTTCCTAGCCCAATCCAGGCCCGGCATCACTGGCCTTGACCCTTTGATCAATACAGTATCATTTACCTTTCCAGATTGTTCTGGGGCATTTCAAAGAAGTGGGAGACAACTGCCTGGTGTAGTTCTGCTTCCTGCTGCTGCCAAGGACATCCACTGGGAGGGATTAGCTAGAAAAGAGTCCACCAGAGGACACTTCAGCACGCATTTTCTCAAACCTCAGTTGATTCTGTTCTAAGTAGCAGAAGATTATAGGAAACTGCACTTTTAAAAAGAAATGTTGAAAAATATGCAGACTTGTGGGAAATATGGGTTTTCTTCAGAAATACCTTTTTCAGGGGGAAAAAAGACAATTCCAAAAATCTGCAGCTTCCACAGTCTTGATTTTGTCTGAGTTTGGTTCATCTATCTTTCCTATGACCTTCTCATAGACCTCCATAATTTTCTTCTCCTTTTCAAGTTCCTCCTTCATTTCTTAATGTTGCAGTTCTATTTCTTGGCAACTGCTTTGGAGAGGCCTCCTTTGTTCTATCCTGTTCTTCATTTCCCTTTACCTACAGCTTTTCTCAGCCATAGCCCATTCCCTCAAAATGTTTGAATAGCTTTTGGATTCTACATTCTCCAATTCTCTATAGGAGTTTTGCTTGTCAATCCCTTTCTCTACAGAAGCATTCTGCAAGCTGGCATACCTTAGACTTATTGGGTCTGCTGATTTCAGAATTCCCATCATACCTAACCCTGTCTTAGAATTTTGGGAGTTCTAGTTCCAACACATTAGGAAGAAACCAGATAGTGGAAGACTGGCTTATGTACTGAGGATGCGAAAGCAGGAAAGAATGTATGCATTGTTCTACATTTTTGCCACTTTGACAAACATGATGCCCATCTTGAGCTGGGAAAGCAATTTTATGGATAAATTACCACTAAAGATAAATTGCAAGGAAGAAGGAAGAGGAGGAGCTGGCTTTGTAGAGGTACCCCTACAAAGATACATTTAGTCATACTATGCATTCTTAAGACAAGCATGCAGACTTAGAAATCGACTTAATCCTTGGAAAACAGATGGCTTTATTTTAGATACTTTAAGTAAGTCATAAAACCAATGGTTTATTCTGTTAGAGCAGAAAGATTGAAAGAGCCTGAATAATAGATAAAAGTAATAAATAAAAGTAACAGGAATAAATACTCTTGAATGCTTTTTTATTGTAATGTTTATGTCAAACTTTTTATCAGATAGATTCAGAAAACAGGCTTGAAATTGAGGAATGAGAAGTTCTGAATTCATAGATAATTTTGTTCCCATAGCATGGTGCTTGTTGGTTTGGGCTGCCAAATATAGAGCTGGAAGACAGTGGGAATAGCAATGTAGGTGCATGTGTGGCAAGCTAAACCCCCTCCCTGTTTCTTCAACATCAATTTTTCATGTAGATTTGTTTGCTGCAGCAGACTAGTTACTAGACCATCCACGCTTCTATGACACGCATCCCAAATGATCATAGGATGCTGATAGCAAACCAGCACTAATCCATTTCAAATATCTGAAATTCTGATTCTTTGCAACTCTTGCAAGTGAAAGATTTTTCTCCTGTCTCATATTTCTGCTATAGATGAAGTGCATGTTCAAGAGAGGTCATCTTCACCTCTCTCTCTCTCTCTCCTCTCTCTGCAGTTAATGAAAGAGACAGCCTGTCCCATCTGCCCAGCTTAATTTCACTCAGCCAGCTCAGGGAAAAGTCCTGGAGTGCATCTATGTGGTTTGCTACACTCAGGATTTGCTGGGATAAAACGCTTCACAGGATTAGTAGAATAGCACCATGGTGACCAGAAACCTGGGTTCAACTTATTTATTTATTTACTTAATTTGTTTACTTATTTATTTATTTATATTTCAAATTTAGGTATCACCCATCTCACGAAAATGTGACTCTGGGCAGTTAGGGTTAGGGTTTTGTTTTTTGTCTTCCTTCCTTCCTTCCTTCCTTCCTTCCTTCCTTCCTTCCTTCCTTCCTTCCTTCCTTCCTTCCTTCCTTCCTTTTCTTTTTTTGTTTTATGGAGAACTGGAAGCCTAGGGTTGAGTGGCTAGCAAACTCACTGACAGCAAACCTGAAGTAGAGAGAATATGTAATGACTGGCTGATGTCCTCCAGGTTCACTTACTGGACAGTTCAGGGTGAGCAATGAATGGTTGAAGGTGCTCCTTCCAAGCTACAGATTTCTATACTGGAGCTCAGGCATGGTGAAGATGAAATAGAGGCTACTTGTAAAGAATGCTGGAGATGATTTGCAGATGGATTGGATGGAGGATGGTATGGCAGAGCTTGCTGTCTCCGCTTGTTGTGGTATACGGGTTTGGGATGGGGGAGGCTTTCCAGAGGGAAACAAAATGTTCCATCCAGGACAAAGAAGAACCCCCCCCCCCAAAAAAACCAAATAAAATGCTTTGCAGCATTCATTTCCTGTTGACTGATGGAGCTTCCTTTTGGACCTTTTCTGTGACTCATTTGTGAGCGTGGGTGTGTGGGTGTTCTGGGTAGGACCATAAATTCTTTCCCTTAAAAGTAACTAGTAATGAATGGCACATCTACTGATGTCAGATTGGGACAGAGGCCCTGTGCCTCTCCAGGCATTCTAGAGAGATAAGGGTAGCTGTGTGATACAGGGTTGATAAAAGATGTTAAAGGATTCCCTAGAGTCTTTCTCTGTTTGCTGTCGAAGCAACACTCGCCCCTGAGAGCTTCCATTCTATTAACATCTCTACTCTCTGCAGCAAGAATGACAGCAACCTTGGTTTTAATCTGAGTTGGTAGGCTGATGCTTAGAGTCAGTATAAGAGAAGCAAATGTAGTAACATCTGGAAAGATGATGACTCCAGATGGGTGAGTTTTCCTAAAGTCATCCTGAATCATTGTGGAAAGTGTCAGATTTACAGGGAAAAAATGGGAAGGCATTGGATAATTTTCTGGAGCCAAGTTTGTAGCTCTGGAAAAATAATCTGCCCTTCTGGACCACTTTCTTTCCTTTCCTCGCCAGTTTTATCCCAGGGACAAGCTCCCTCCTCTTTCCTTCACTTGCCTTTCATTGGCTGAGACATACAGTGAGAAAACATTTATTTCTCTTATTCTGTTCCTCATCTCCATTGCGTAGTAACAGTGCACCAGAGTATAGCAGGATCACAAAAGGGAGAGTATGCCCAAACTAACATGACTGACATCTCTATTAGTGTCTGCCATTCTGACCCTAAATACATGAATTTTAAATACAGTTGATTTGAACTGGTACCTTTGATTTCATGATTTGACTCCTCTCCTCTCCTGAATATGTTTTATTTGAAGAACAGCCACTTTCCCCTCTAAAACCACTTTTCATGAACTAAAAAGAAAAGCTTCTGAAAACAGAGTGTATAGTATTGGGTTCTGCATGTGACAGGAGAACGCTAAGTTTATTGGTGTTTCATGTCAGTAATGAAAGGAGGTAGAAGTGGGAGTGGTGAGTGGGAGTGCCTTGGTTCCCAGGTTCTTGCTCCTGCACAAAATACTTCCAGTGCAGATTAGCTGCTATGTCTTTCTGTTACATGGCACTGGAATAAAGACACAAACGGGCTTGAAAGAGCTGCACTGAAGAAGCAGAAATCATGGACATCTCACCAGGACCTCAAATGGATGAAGTCTGAAAATCCAAAATACATACATACATACATACATACATACATACATACATACATACATACATACTCTAGCCTTGAGCTAAGTTGCTTTTCAAAAGTGTCTCCCATCTTCTCACCAATAATAACACAGCCACAAAAACATTCTGCAAGACATGGCCAAACTGCCTGTTAAAATCTTTGGCCTTCTGTGGCATCTTCTTGGTAGAATCTTCCCTGGACTTCCCAGCAACTTAGCAGGAACTGTAGTTTAAAAAACAGAAAAGATTTGGGCTTTATTGCTTTCATTCATCATCATTAACTCATGCCATGTGGCGTAGAGGAAGGAATGACATATTTCTGCAATTAGATTCAGTACTTTGCATGAAAAAAAATGAGCTGTTACAGCAAACGCTGCTTTGAGAAACAAGAACTAAGGGCAAAGAGAAGCAAAGGCTATTATGCAGGGATAGAAATGAAGTTCCTTTTTGAAAAAAACCCTGATATTTTAAATGTAGGATTGGTTTAGAAAGGCAATGTGGCAATATTTATGTATCTTATAGCTTATAATGTAGGCTTTGGGGGAAGGAAAAGCCAATCACATTGGGCTTCTAAGAGCATTTCCCCCAACATATAACACACACTTCCTTCAGCTGGTTTGTAAAGACTTGCATTGCCAAGAAATGCATATTACATTGCATTTATTCTGCTTTTTCTTCTGCTCTCTGGTGATCAGGCTAGCAAAAATAAGGTGACAAAAGAAATCCAAACTCTCCCATTTGAGAATGCTGAAGGGCTACTCTTCCTTTACAATGAGTTATCCAGCAGCTTGGATTTCCTCTGTGCGGGGTTGATGAGAAAAGGAAGAGGAAACCAAAGAGACACAGAGAAGGAGAAAGAGGGTGTCATAGAAAGGAGAGAGATGGTAATACAAGAAAGATAGTGAGAGATGGAGTGAAGGAGAAAAGGGGTAATAAACCTGCACAGAGCATGAAAACATCCAATTCCAGAATTTTGACTTTGGCTCTGCCCCCACCCGCCAGTTAGTGATTCCTGGTTGGCATTTTTTTTAATAGGAAAGGAGTTTCTCACTTCTCTAGTCCACACAGATTTTCCATTTCATGCCCCAGCTTCAAAGTTATAGTTTAGAAATAATTTATTTCCATACAGTAGAATAATTTATTCCCATCTCCAGAAGCTGCTTCAGGCACATAGAACTTTCATGGGTATAAAATGATTTCTCATTTACCTTAGAGCAGTGTTGTCCAAACTTGGCCATTTTAAGATGAGTGGACTTCAACTCCCAGAATTCCCCAGCCAGCCATGCTGGCTGGGAATTCTGGGAGTTGAAGTCCACTCATCTTAAAGTGTCCAAGTTTGGACAACACTGCCTTAGAGGATGGCTCTGGCTACATGCATCCAGTTAGGTAGACAGAGCTATCTCGAAAATATCCCATTTCTATCTCTATTCCCCTGAAGAACCTCACCAAAGAGACCCAAACTTATACTTTATTTGGGCTTAGGAAAAGGACTATGCACACCTTTTGTCCCACCTTTGAAACTTAGATGCATGGTAGAGAAAAAAATGTTAGCTTGTCACATAATATTTTATTTCCTTTCTTATACTATGCAATATAAAAAGGAAAGGCAAAATGCCATGACATGTGATATTCCTAGATGGACCTAAGCATCAAGCATTTTCAGTAGAAGCTTCCCAGTCTCTGTCATTTGCTTTTCCTCCTGTATATTTCTGATCATGAAGTTATGATCATGATTTTTCCCTCTTGATAATCTTTCTGTTTCTCTTCTTCAGGGTTTTCTCTACCCTCCCCCCCTTATTCTTCCTGGTTGTTCAATTACATGTGCTCATTCATCTCTCATTAGTTCCTGTTCAGTGGAGGATACTTTACAG
Source organism: Python bivittatus (assembly GCF_059951505.1). Lineage (NCBI taxonomy): Eukaryota > Metazoa > Chordata > Lepidosauria > Squamata > Pythonidae > Python > Python bivittatus. The sequence continues at coordinate 8,874,000 of NW_028277030.1, forward strand.
AGCTCTTTATATAGCATTCATAATATCCTTATCCACAATCAGAATTCTCACTGACAACAAAGAGTTCCATCCCTTGTGCATTCATTCCTTTATCCTTTTCTCGACAAATCGCTCACGAGCTCCCTAAGGTGAGAGTGTGACAAATTTGCCATTAAAAAAATACCCTTTTTAAATTCACCTGTACTTGCAGATTTTTTAAAAAGCAGATTCATGTACGTATATATTTTTGGCATTAGCCTGATCATTTAAAGGAGTTGCCCAACTATTTCTTATTAGAATGCTCTCATGTTTTGTCTTCATAATTATGGTCGTTCTGAGTTTGCCAATTCATTTTTGACCATGATAAAGTAACTTTTTAACCTAACTTAATGTATATTAAACTAACCAAATATTCACCCATAGACATACTGCAATTATTATTATAATTACAGGGACTGTAATGGATAACACACATATGCACAGAGGGTATACCAAAAATCAGGTCCCATAGGCTCATAGACAGTCTAAAGGAGACCAGCACATTAGAATTTGTGAACATTAGAGAAAACATTAGTATACTCACTTAGGTGAGTTCAAGGGTCATGTGTCAAATGAGTAAAGAAGTGTTTAGAAGAAAATGGCAACCAATTAGAACATTTAATGTAATTTATATAATAAATTGTCTATGGGCACATGTGGTTCATACACACCTGAGTGCAAATGTTATCCATGCAATTGGCCTATAAGCCTTTCCCCACAGTGTATAAAGTCTTTAATGAGAAGTGAGGTTTGGCATATAAATATTTATGTGTCTAGAACCTGCTTATGCAAATCTGTCCATTATGAAAAATAAGGTGGGCAGATCAGACTTAAGTTCAGGAATCTCCTTGTTTAGAAACTTATACCTGTATTCTTCATTAAAGGTTATATGTACAATGTGGAAGGAAGCTTGCATAGAAAAGTGTGGAAGATGTGGACTTTTCCTTCCCATGTGTATGTTTGTAGAAGAATATGACTGAAAAAGATCGGAAAGAGCAGTCCTTCTTCCCATCTTCTGGTTTTCCTGGAGGGAAGCTGATAAGAAGCTTCTGGATGGAGTTTCCTGGTTAGGTATGATTTGCCCTCCTTCTAGAACCAGCAGTATTTTCTGCTCTTTCTGTAATTTCTCTGCCTTCCTGCTGGCAGTCACTGATCTAAAGATCTCCAAACAGAAGCAAGATGAGGTGGGAGTTCCTCCTAGAGCTGGCATGTGCATGTAGACTACAGTTTCATTAGAAAGAAGGAAGACTTGAATCCCAGAAAGACAACAGTGTGGGGCAGCAAAGGAGTAGCTGGGTTATCAAGAGACTGAGAAGAAGACAAGCAGAAATAGCTATGGGCAGCCAGGAGGAAAGAAAAAAAAATTCTTGAAACAAAATAAGCCACAAGTAAAAAAGCAATGGTCCTGCAGAAAGTCGGATCTTGCTCCAAGTAGTAAGCCAGAAAAGGAATCTCCAAGAGCTAGAAGCAGAGTGCTAGCAAAGAGCTGATAAGATAAGAGACTGTGGGGAAAGAAAGGACTGAAAGTGGAGGGTAATAGAGAGGCTGGAATGAGCACAGCAGCACTCAAAAGACCCATTTTGGCAGAGTCTGTGTAATAGTTTGATTTTTAGGCAGTTGTTTGTTTGTCCAAACAGAAAGGTGGAGAAGGAAAGAAGCATATGAGTTCAATACAGAAAGCTGAAGAAAACCACTCTGTAAATAAATTAGCGGGATAATAAGAATAAGGCTCAGGCTTAGGAAGCAGGATAGGAGAGGCATCGGAGTCAGGAATACTTGGGATGAAGGCTTCAGGTTTGTAAAACTGTGTTCTACTTTTGTAATTGTTGATCGATGAACACACTCTTGAGGGGATGAAACAAATCCTTACTCATCATCCTGTGCAAAACCTGTGACACGCAGGGCAAAACAAAAACAATTACACATCTGGCTCAAGAGTACCACGTATGCACCATATCCCTTGTGCAGCTGAAAAAATAGATTTGCCTGTGAAAACTCAGGTAATAAAGTAGCCATTTTTGAACTAGTATAGGTGTTTGCTAATTATATACTGTAGACTCCACTTAACCCAGACATATCAGTGGCAGGTTTCTTTGCTTCAGAATAATAGACAAAAAAAAAGCAAAAAGCCATAGGTTGACACCCAGTTACAGTCAGCTACTCTATTACCACAACACACTTTGCTATAGCCACTAGATAGAAAGCATCTGGCCCCATGGAAATGGAGTAGAGTCATCTACAGTTGCTAATACTCGAGCCACACTAGCTCTTGCCAACTGAAAGATCCATGAACACATTCCAAATGGCCTGCACTTGTCTCACTTTTCAACAGCAAATCACATACAGTTCAAAAGTGTACTTCAAGCATCAGTGGTGAAAAATGTCACATCAGGTCTGTAATTGATGCTGCAGCGAACTTATGCAACCATAAAGTTTATGAACCAATACTACTGTACTCCATTATGGTAACAGAACAGTATCAGCTGATATTGGGTGTGTTTACATGGCATCTTAAACCAGACCAGATGATTCATATGAATTCGTTCCATATAGCTCTTTAACCACAGGTGCAGTTCACAGGTGGCATAGGCTGAAAATGCAGAGCAGCCATAAATTGTGTTTAGCTTGAACCAGAACACCAACCCAACTTTTAAAGCTAACCAGTTGAAAAGTCTTATTAAATTAAATAAAAAAAATCATCTGACATCTATTCAACAAATCCATGCTGATTTTTAGTAATCACTGCATGGCTGAGTTTTTATAGATATGTCACCCTATAGTTGATTCTAGGACTTTCTCATCCATTATAGTCTGACTGGTTCTTCTTTTCCCTCAATGTGAAGATAGGGAGAACATTTGCCCTCCTTCAGTCATCTAGTATTTTACTGATTCTTCAGGATAATGTACAGAAATCTGACTAAACCATCCTGAAATTCCTTCAGTGACCTAGGACTGGACAGTTGAACTTGTTCAGGATGATATTTTAAATGAATTTGTTGGATATATATCAAATGTTTCATTCAGGAGCTCAACAATTAATAATTTTAGTTTAATATAAGTTTTAATAATAAAAAACAAGTACATTTTATCAAGCTTAAGCTGAAATCCTGTTTCCTCATTCTACTCTTCACAACTGCAAGGTGGAACATATATCCTCTTCCCAGAAAAGACTGGGGCAAAGTAGGAACTGAACAGTTTAGCCTTTTGGAGTTATCTTTGCCATCTTCACTGAGCAGCTGTAGCTGTTTAATATAGAAGGAAAATTTGTGCATGAAATTATCTTAAGTGAAATTGCCTGTAATAAATAAACCATCTTACACCTGTCTATTAGCATCAGAATTATCTTTATTTTCTCCCAAATAAGTGAAGGGATTACAGTTTTTCTGTCTGTGTAAAATAATAACAATAAAGTAACTGTATGTGATTTGGTGTACCCTGATTGTAAAAGCCTACAAAGGACTGCAGAACCAGGCAGGTAGGAGACAGGATCGAGCTAGACTTGCAGGACCCTGGATAGCTCCAAGCTTCAAGGAAATCCAGAGATGAATTTGCATAATTCTGGAACAGTGCTACATCCTGATTCTGGAACAAAGCTTGAATTTTAGACAATTGGAAACAGTTTTTTACTCATCAAGGCAGCGTTGACATCAATGACCCACTCTGTGTTTGCAAATGCTTCCAAATTATTCCTCTTTTATCAGGAATATCCCACTTTCTATTTTTTTTTCCTTACTAACTAATAATAAAACTAAAGAAATTGCAAGACTAATTGGGACAAGGGAACACTGTTTTCCTCATAAAAACTCAGAGCCTACAATAGCTTAGTTTTAATTTTTCAAGTGCTATTAGCTGTGTAGCTCAAATGTCAACACTGTACACAAAAAAATCAGAGATATACCTAACCTAACTTTACCAGCAAATTTTACAGATCAGCCAAAGCAAAGCAAAGCAAACGCCTTTCTCAGAAGTAGTCCTTTGAGATCTGAGTGTCTTCACTCTTTGCAGAATGCTGAATAGAAGACAAACAATGAAAAAGCATGGAAGGAGAAGGAATAGAATGCAATATCCCAGAAAGAGAGGCTGAAAGAAGTGTCACAGAAATAAAAAAATAAAGAAAACCATCTCACTGTTTCATTTCTTACCTCATGTGACATGCTAGTTTTTAAGTAACTGGGGATGACAGTGTGGGCTGCTAATGTAAATCAAGGTAAATCAAGGTAAATCCAAGATTTTGTTGTAGCTGGGATTGGGCACTGATCCATCCATCCCGTTACACTCCAAAACTAATTCCAGTGAAGGATAAGTGCACTCAGTAGGTGGGAATGCTGATCAGAGACAAAAATAGAAAACTGGAGGATGGGCTTGGAATGGGATGGCTGGAATTTTAAGCAGGAGCATTCTCCATTATAAAATGTTTTGAAGCACTTGTTTGTTTTACCTAGTTACAGCTGTACTTCTATTTCTTCATTATTTCTAGTGGCACAGAACAGTCATGAGAAGTACAGTCTTAGTCTGAATATGTCAGAATTTTTGCAAGTGCCGTTGTTTTCATCCTAATTGTGAGCTTCATGATTTTAAAACTGCATAACACTTTGGTATATCATTTGACCCTGCAGTGTCTCACAGTTGCAGAGTCATTCTCATACAACTGCCCTTGGCTTTTAAAGCAATTGCATTAAATGATTTTATCCAATAATATAAAATTTAAAGGGATACATATACTCCAGAAGAGGTTTGTGTGGAATAAAAAATGCTTATTAATCTGATCATAATAATGAAAATCTTCTCAAAGTGGGAACTTTGGGGAAACTAAGCATATAATATTGAAACTTGACCTTATGGAAGGCTAAAGATGAGCATAATCAAATTCATACAACTAGTGGAGAGAAACATGCCCTTTTATTTATGTGAGCCCAACATTTTTGGAGAAAAATGCTTCTTTTTCTGAGAATGACTGCACTATCAGTACTTCTCCAGTTTTTGTTCATTGTTTAACACGCAGCTTGGATTTCAGGAAAGATCAGAGGAACACAAGATAGGATCATAGCTAGATTTTAAAAAATGGGAAATGAAGCCAAGATGGTTGGCAATTCTAGACATAGAATGCAGAAAATGCAGAAAATACCCAAGTGCAATTTAACCAAGTGCAAATTCAAATTCTGTAACACAACAAAAATTGAACAGTGCAAGTTTAGGACAGATACGTAGCCTGGAAATAGTATATTTCAAACATAATTTTGAAATTGTGGTTATTCATAAGCTAATGTGATTCAGCAGTCTGATATGCTAAAAATGTGTTTTTAGGTTGTAATAATAGGATAATATTTTCTGAGACATGAGAAATAACAATTACACTTAATCCTTCAGCTGGCATGGTCTAAATCCTTCTTATAGATAAATTTGAATGAGTACAGCTGAAAGCAGCAAACTTAGTGAGGAGTATAGAAACAGACACTGAGCATATTTAGCCTGGAGAAGAAAGATTGAGTGGGAAGCTGATGACATTCTTCAAAACTTTCAATGGTTGTCATATGGTAATGGAAGGTGAAAAGATTTTTTGGCTCCAAGAGCTGCTTGTGGTGTTGGATGGTGCAGCAAGGACACATACACTCACATAAGCAAGCACAAATTCATATGCACATAAACACACATGCACACACACACACACTACCACCCATCTACCCACAGCAGTCTCAAAGCAGCAAGCAGGGACAGAAGACTAAAGCACTTGCCTGCCCCTCTTCTGATTTTCTGGAATGTTTCTGGAAGGCTTCAGGCAATCTCACATTTAGACTAAGAAAGCTCAATGGCCACTGTGCTTTTTGGAAGATGATGATGATGATGATGATGATGATGATGATGACGATGCTGCTGCTGCTGACAGAAAAGTCTGGATAGTGGACATTGTAATACCTGGAGACAGCAGAATAGAAGAGAAAGAACTGGAGAAAATCACAAAATACAAAGACCTGCAAATAGAAATAGAGCAACTGTGGCAAAAGAAAGCAAAGATAGTATCAATGGTAATAGGTGCCTTGGGTGCAATCCCAAAACATCTGGAGCACCACTTGAAGACCATGGGCATTAACAAAATCACTGTCAATTGCAAAAGGCAGCTTTACTTGGAACAGCTTACATCCTGTTACAATACCTTGAACACCATCAAACAACAACATCAGCCTATCCCAGGTCCTTGGGAAGGACTCGATAGGTGGATAAAAATGCCAAATCCAGTCTAAACATCTGGCTGACTGTGTGACCAACAGTAACAATGGCCAGCTCTGGTTTTTATACAGCTGGCTCATTCCAGAAATTAGAGTATCTGGATGAACATTAGGGAGTTCTGAAGCAGGATTTGGTGCTGCTGCAGAAAAACTTTATTTTGATATATTAAGCCCAAATTATAATTTGAAGGGGGAGGACGGAATCGTAAGAGCAATCCTTGCATATCTCAATTTGATCCTTTCCAGCAATTCAAATGTTATACTAATGCATTGAACTAGGAACTGGTGTTATTGATTAGCATTAGATCTTAACCAATTGTGATAAATGGATGGACTTGGATGAAAGAAGTTCTCCTAAAAATTTTATACTATGATAAATTGTTTACCATTCACTGCTATGATAATAGCATACGTAAAAGTTGTTTTGACAATCAAGGGGAAGTTTTATATAGCAACACTCTGATCACTTCAGAGTTTAATCTCCTTGAATTATATATCATCAAGAAAATGTAACAATAAACCATAAGCCCTTTGTCATTCATGTTGCCACGAGGGGTTAAGCACTTGGAAAGTATCTACTTACCACAAGACCTTCCCCATAAACCCTTGGGTCTATAAGTCTGCAATTTCTGCACTGGAAGATAAATATTTAAGCACAGAAATAATTATATGGCAATTTAGAATGTAAAGTGCAATGCCAGAAACTACATATTTACTCAATATTTTTGGTCAACGACAATATAACTCTATGGATGCCTGCTCAAAAATAAGCCCCATTTATTGTCGAAGGCTTTCACGGCTGGCATATGATGGCTGGTGTGGGTCTTCCGGGCTGTGTGGCTGTGTCCTTGAAGTTTTGTTTCCTAACGTTTCGCCAGCACCTGTGACCGGCATCTTCAGAGTGCAGGAGCACAGACAGGAGCAGTTCTCTCTGTGCCCAGGATGATGTGACCCTAGTGGGTATTTATAGAGATCTGCGGGGGGGGGGGGGAGGGGGGATTGGGTGTGTGTGTGTGGGGGATTGGGTTACTGAGTGGCTGCTTGTTTTGGTGTCAGAATCTGTGTGTATCTTCCTGGGGATTAGGCAGGGTTTTTTCTTCTATTGAATTGTTAACGAGGGGCTGCTGGGGGTGATTAGCAAGTTCATTGTGTGAACTGTTCACATGTCCTGGGGGTTGAGCTGAGTTCCTTGACCTTTTGCAGGCTGTATTTTTCAGGATTGGTAGCCAGGTTTTGTTGATTTTTAGACTCTCCTCTTTTTTATTGAAACTGTGCTGATGTTTGTGAATCTCAATGGCTTCCCGGTATAGCCTGGTATAGTGGCTGTTGGTGTTGTCCAGTATCTCTGTGTTTTCAAATAGGATTTTGTGTCCAGTGTGCTTGAGAGCATGTTCAGCTACTGCAGATTTTTCTGGTTGCTGTAGTCTGCAGTGTCTTTCGTGTTCTTTTATCCTGGTATGGATGCTGCGTTTTGTGGTCCCGATCCCCCCCCCACACACACCCAATCCCCCCTTCCCCCCCCTGCAGATCTCTATAAATACCCACAAAAGGGTCACATCACCCTGGGCACAGAGAGAACTGCTCCTGTCTGTGCTCCTGCACTCTAAAGATGCTGGTCACAGGTGCTGGCGAAACGTTAGGAAACAAAACTTCAAGAACACGGCCACACAGCCCAGAAGACCCACACCAGCCAAAGCCCCATTTAGTTCAATCAGATTGACGTCCAGGTAACTGTGTATTGGACTGCAGCCTAAAAGAGCTTCCCATATTATTTTAAAATTGAAAGAAATCCTGAAGCAATGAAGAAATAAGTAGTGCTGTATAGTGCTTCAGATTCAAAGGCAAAAAACTCCTTGGGAAGACATGGCAATCTGTCTGCAACTCCTTAAACTGAGACATTTTTGGGGGGGATCATGTGACAGCTGCAGAGGACAGCCACTCCTTCCAATGTCCAACAGATTTAAGGACTTGCAACAGGTATCCCTTTTTTGCTGCATAGCCCTAGACATTATTATAAAGGATTTCATCCTAAATCTGGAACTGAAAGTTTAGGTAAAGAACAGATTCTTTAGGATAGCATGTGACCCCCAAATATGTACAAATATTGAAAGAGAAATAAAAACACCTGCTTAGTAGAAGCCAGGAAGAAGGACATGAATGCAGTAGCCTCTTTTTGTTTTTGTTTTGTTTTTAATATTTTTATATATATTAATATAAATACACACACACACACACACATATATATATATACACATACACACACACACACAGAACAAAAAGAAAAGTAAAAAAAATAGGATCAGGTGAATAAACAATGAGTATACAAGGATGATAAAAATTATACTTTTTCAATATTTCATTAAGTGATAGAGATAACTGAGTATATTATACCATTTTAAAAACCTGAAAATATCTATTAAAGCCCTTTTTGGTTTGGGTTTTCCAGTAACTGGTTGAGAAGCCTTCTTCAATTCTGCAGATTATATTTAGCCCCCAGGGCCAGGAACCAGCAATAGCTTTGTTCTCCATTGCTTTCTCCAATCTCTTTATCAGGTCACAAAAATTGGTGGCCAGCAGCAATATAGTTCGACTGTGTAAAAGTTGTCACTTGGTCTGGCCTGAATCTCTTATTGTCCAGCTGCATTGGATGACCAGGAGTTTTAGTCCTATGAGAGGAAGAAAATGCCTCTCTCCCCATTCCATCTACACCATGCATAATTTCCCTGAACTCTATGAAGTTCTGTTTTATTCACCTTTTAAAAGATATACAAAAAACACTTCAAAGTTATTGTTAGGTCATATTAAAACCCATATTAGAAACCGAAAATCTAAGGCGCTCTTTGTTAGAAATGAGAATTGTTATAAATATGAGGCAGTTCTAAATTGAAGGGATGCACTAATACATGACTAAAGGGATGGACATAAATAGCATAAATAATTAAATTAGCATATATAAATGATAAATGTTTGACTAATGGAATCCCAGTTGTTATATGTTGCTTAAATAAAAAGCTGCATTCCCTATGCGAAAATTATTAGTCATGATGGAAATGAGGATTGTAGATACTTCAGTACAAGGAGACAGCCTTCCTAATGTTGTTGAATTACAACCCCTAGCAATCCTTATGATTGTCCATGTGTCTTGGGCTACGGGGATTTGTAGTTCATCAACATCTGGAAAACTGTCAGTTTCTCATCTCTGCTGTAACAAGTGTCAGACAGTTTATTAATTTTTAGCCTTCAAAGCCAAGCAGGATGCCATCAGGATTGCATGGTTATCTCTGAGAACTACAACTATTTATCTCCTCCTACACTTAGCAAAATAAGACATGCTGTGCAATGCCATCATTCTCATGCTCAACCCCATCCAATCTACTTGATTGACTGATATTTCTAGGAGAAAGGGAAACTAAATGTGAAGGTCTAATATGTGTACTTGTTCCAAAAACATGAAAGGAAAATTCTCAATGCCTACAGTAACATTCAGTGGAATTGTCAAGCAGCTCTATAACTCGGTTTTTCTCTAGCGTATCTTCCTCTGCAGATCCATGTCTGTCTGTCTGTCTGTCAGCCTCTCAGGTTCCTGTTACAATGAAGTGGCTAGTTTCTAAAATAGCTCAGTGCTCTCGATCTGTCAGCTTTCCTCTCATAATGAAATGAGTTCTAAAATAAGAAAAACGGATGCTGTAGCGATATCATGACATATTTCTGGCTCTGAGGCGATTTGCTCTTCCATACTTAACTGCCTTCTGGGGAATGGGCCACTGAGGTGAGGTTTAGCAGCACTCGCTACACTGCTGACAATGTTGCTTACATCTTGATAAGGCTGAACCCGCATTATAAAAGGACTAATCCGTTGCAAATTGTTTAAGAGCAGAAAAAAAAAAGAGGTGTTAACTTTGCAGTAGATGTTGGAGAGTAACGGAAGATCTACCGTAGATTTGCAGAAGAGCAATAAAATAATACAGGTTGCTCTGGCTGTCTTCAGAATAGCAGCATACTGTAGTTAGATATCAGGTTAAACATTTTCAGAGAATATTGAACAAAACTGAACCTTATTGCCTTGCAGGAATTTTCACTGGTGCCTCGACTGGTCACAAAACTTTTCAGACAGTTTGCTTTGAAAAGTTTCACACATACCTCAAAAGAGAATTTTTTCAGCATTTCCCATCTTTTGGTTTGAGTATTTGGAAAAAGGTCCTCAGAAAAACAGTGCAGCACTCATGGTTCCATTTTCCCCCCCTTTTGTTTAAGTTTTCTTTTCATTTTAGTTATTTGGCTAAAGAAGCTATTTATTTAGCTATTTATTATTGTGCTTGGTAATTACTTTCTTTCTCTTTCTGTCATTCATTAAAAAGAAATGAAATAATTAATTTAAAAAGTTCTAGGCCTCCACATCTTTAGATGGTACGGATGACAGATGAAGTATGTCTATTTGGCTAACACTATAAAGTATGTCCTTGTTAGCCATTCCATACCTCCATTGGCATCCCAATTGCCATAGCACAAGCTTTTACTTTTTAATCATGCTTTGATTAGTTTGCTCCATTGTTCATTGTTTGCATGTGTACTGAACACACAAGCTTTTTAATTGGCTATCTGAAATGAATTACTGACGGCGATTTGGCTACATTATATTCAGCTCTGTAATCAAACAAATTCTTCTGTCAAACAAACAAACAAAAAAAGATCAGTGTTATTGTTAATTGTCCTACTTGATGAATTAAACAGAGTATTATTCACCCTTTCTAATTAGACTATCAAGAATAACGTACATAACACTTTAAGAATGGACTATTCTTTTATTCACAGCTGTTAGCAAACACTGTACATCTGATTTGTGATTAAGATACAAAGAAAGAACAATTACAGTCAGATTAATTAAACAAACAAAAAGGATCTAGGGACCAAGGGTGAGAAATAAGATGGGCATTGCATTAAGCTACAGGAAGGGAAGACTCTGATCTGCTGTATAGGCCAGCATCTAGCAGAATGCAAATGCTACTTAAGCAGAAATGTAGAAAGTTGTAAGAATGCCTTTTAAGAATCACTTACACTTTCTGCCCAGGGTAATTCTGTTCTCTTGAATGACCCTCTTTGGTTTCCTTTTCTTCAAGTAAATTTCTGGCCAAAACATTTATGTTACCTATTTAAATCATAAGCTGTATGGCTATGCCTATGTCCCTGTGGATGTGTGTATACATACTGTATATCCTTGCATGAAGTAGGGAACTGTTCTTCCAGAAATGTGGAAGGAATGACAATGTTACATACTTGTCTGGAATGCAGCAATTTGTTTGAACCAATGTGGATTTGAAACAGCATAATTGTCTAGGATAGAGATTGTCTGGAATTTGTCATTATTCCCCCCACCCCACCCCACCTCCTGTTTGGGGATCTATCCACATTAGGATCAGAGATGCTTATTCATAGAATTGCACAGCATTCCAATTGGTGTAAGAATCCAAATGGCTGTCTAGCCTCCACATTACCACATCTAGTAGAAGAAAATCCATCACCTTTATGGGCAGAGGCATCTGCAGGATCTTATGCTTCAGTCAAAATGAAACAAACATCATTGTATCATCTACAATGCTCCTTTCATATACACAGACAAGGCCATCACAAGGCACATAGAAAAAAGACAGAGCTTGCACCATGACAATGCAATGCTGTTTTCATTGTTTGCCCCCCTCCTCTCCGCCTGGTCTCTGGGCAATTGATCCTACTGTTGAACTGCTCTTACTGTTAGAATTGAGAACACAATTGCTTTTCCCCAACAAATCTTTTTTCCTATAACTTAAATCTCACAACACGTGGACAGACGTAACCATAGCTTCAACTGGGAAACTGTCAACATCTTAGACCAAGCTAAGTCCAAAAATGCGAGGGAATTCCTGGAAGCTTGGTATTCAGACAAGGCAGCCATGAACAGGCACATACAGATAAACAACATCTACACACTATTCAAAAGAGACAATAAAAAGGAACTAAAAAGACCAGAACATCTCCTCGCCAGCAATCAACACCCAGATAAGCAGAGATTAACATCAGGATTAACACCAGACAACAATCAAGCAGTAAACAATACCCTAATCAAGGAACTATCAATTCAGACAGACAATCAAGCAGTAAACAACAACCTAATCTAAGAACTACCAAGAAAAAAAACAACTCCCCCACCAACACTGACAGGGCAAGCTACTATATATGAATAGACCAAACCCCATTCCCTTCCAGCACTGAAGATGTTACCCAGTTGGGTAATGAAGCATCTGCAAGAAAACAACCAAGCTCAGAGAACCCCAAGGACTCCACAGTTCAACCCTGAGCTACATATATTCTCTTCTGTTGGTATCAAACTAAACATTCCCAGTTTTTCAGAGAACTTGGTTTTTAGTCCCATAATAATCCTTGCTGCTTTTCTCTGAACCCGTTACAGTTTTTCTGAATCCTTCTTGAAGTGAGGTGCCCATACTGGCCATGACAGCCAATATAGTGTAAGTTGGAATTATTACTTCCTGTGACACTGTTCCAGGGTAAAACTGCATTTGCCCTGTTTTGCAGCCATATCACAGGGTTGACTCATCTTCAGTGTACAAATAACTGAATCGACTATGATGCTAAAATCTTTTTCACAAATATGATTACCAGACTAGGTATAACCTGTTTCTGTAATTTGATTGTTGCTTCCTAAGTGAAGAACTTTGCATTTGTTTCTCTTAAATTCCATTCTGTTACTTCCAGCTCCTTCCTGTAAACTATCAAGATTATCTTGAATTTCCTTATTTCAAGGATAGGAGCAATCCTATTCAATTGTGTGTCATGTACACATTTGATAAACATTCCCTCCATTTTTTGATTCGATCCATTAATAAAAACATTAAACATCATATAGAAATTTCCTCAGGCCTCTACATTGCATTTCATCTGGGCTCAGAGATTTAAGCTCATTCATAGTAATGGTATTCCCTAGCCTTAATTTTATTAATCTTAAACTTCAATTCTACCCCTTCATCCTGTTCTTTACAATTACCTGGAGGAACTCATATCTTCTCAATGGAGAAGAGTGAGGCAAAGTAATAGTTAAGTAGGTTTGTATTTTCTCTGTAGCCTGTTAGTATTTTGCCATCTTTATTGAATAGCTGATACAATAAACAATTTCCCCCTCTTCTTTTTATTTTGAAGAAGAATTTCTGAAGAAGTCCCCTTATATTGTTCTTAGCATGCTTCAGTAACCTCAGCCCATTCTTTTTTTAAGAAGAACTTTATATTACAAAGTACAATTAAAATACAAAACAGAAAGTACAGCAAAGAGAGAGGATAGAACTAAAAGAAAAAAGGCAAAAATTAAAATAGTGAAGATAGATAGAAAATTGAAACAAAAAGTGACTTCTGACTATCTCCAATACAGATATAGATACAAATTAAGAAAAAAAAATCTCTTACCACTAATTAATCCAAGTTCACATTATTTCTATCAACACAAACCATCTAATCACTAAAGCCCACAATCAAAGCTGCATTTTTTTCCCACACAAGCACGTAATCTAAGAAGGGTTGCCATAAGGAGACAAATTTAGAAACAGTATTATCTCTTACTAATGCTGTTAACTTCACCATTTGAGCCAAGATTATTAATTTAATAATCCATTCTTTTACTGTAGATATTTGTGGATCATTCCATCTTTGCACATATAACAGTCTTGCAGCTGTGATCATATACAAAAGCAGAGTTCCATGTTGTTTCTCCAATCTTTTCTCCATCAAACCCAGTAAGAACAGTTCTGGTTTTTTTGAATGCTCACTTTAGGAATCTTTTGAATAGCAATACATATCTGGTCCCAAAATTTTTTAGTCTTTTTGCAGGTCCACCAAAGATAATAAAAGGTTCCTTCACCCTGCAAACATTTCCAACATTTGTTACACCAGTATACATTTTTGATAATTTATCAGGCAAGAGGCAGAGGAACTAGAGATCAAATCGCCAACATTCGCTGGATCATGGAGAAAGCACGAGAGTTCCAGAAAAATATCTACTTCTGCTTCATTGACTATGCAAAAGCCTTTGATTGTGTGGATCACAACAAACTGTGGCAAATTCTTAAAGAGATGGGAATACCAGACCACCTTACCTATCTCCTGAGAAATCTGTATGCGGGCCAAGAAGCAACAGTTAGAACCGGTCATGGAACAACCGATTGGTTCAAAATAGGGAAAGGTGTACGACAAGGCTGTATACTGTCACCCTGCTTATTTAACCTATATGCAGAGTACATCATGAGAAATGCCAGGCTGGAAGAATCACAAGCCGGAATTAAGATTGCAGGGAGAATCATCAACAACCTCAGATATGCGGACGATACCACCCTAATGGCAGAAAGTGAAGAAGAACTAAAGAGCCTCTTGATGAGGGTGAAAGAGGAGAGTGCAAAAGCTGGCTTGAAACTCAACATTAAAAAAACTAAGATCATGGCATCTGGACCCATCAATTCCTGGCAAATAGAAGGGGTAGAAATGGAAGCAGTAACAGACTTCATTTATTTGGGCTCCAAGATCACCGCAGACGGAGACTGCAGCCATGAAATTAAAAGACGCTTGCTCCTTGGGAGGAAAGCTATGGCAAGCCTAGATAGCATATTAAAAAGCAGAGACGTCACCTTGCCGACAAAGATCCGCATAGTCAAAGCTATGGTTTTTCCAGTAGTAATGTATGGCTGTGAGAGCTGGACCATAAAGAAGGCCGAGCGCCGAAGAATTGATGCCTTTGAACTGTGGTGCTGGAGAAGACTCTTGAGAGTCCCCTGGACTGCTAGGAGGTCAAACCAGTCAATCTTAAAGGAAATCAACCCTGATTGCTCATTGGAAGGATTGATAATGAAGCTCAAGCTCAGATATTTTGGTCACCTAATGCGAAGAGAGATCTCTTTGGAGAAGACCCTGATGCTGGGAAAGATTGAAGGCAAAAGGAGAAGAGGACGGCAGAGGATGAGATGGTTAGATAGCATCACTGAAGCAATGAGCATGAAATTGAGCAAACTCAGGGAGGCAGTGAAGAACAGGAAGGCCTGGCGCAATATGGTTCATGGGGTCACGAAGAGTCGGACACGACTTAACGACTGAACAACAACAACAGATACCAATGATACATCATTTTATAAAAAAATTCTTTTAAATTATAATTCAACGTAAATTGCAAACCTTTATTCCACATATTTTCCCATTGTTCTAACATAATATTGTATCTGAAGTTTTTAGCCCATTTAATCATACATTCCTTGACTTGTTCATCTTCTAGATTCATCTGTAACAACATCTTATACATCTCAGCAACAACATGTTCATCATTTGTACAAAGTTGAATCTCAAAATAAGTTGTTTCATTAGCAAATCTATAATTCTTTTTGTCCAACTTGAAATGTTCAAACAATTGCATATGAGTGAACCAATGCCTTCTAACTCTAACTGTTCTCTTGTTTTAAAACTTGGTTCACCCTCCTCAAAATTTAACAAGTCTTTATATTTTAACCACTTCATTCCTCCCACATTTTCTTTTCTAGCAAATGCTTCCTGAGGTGATAACCACAGAGGTACATTAGGAGATAATCTTACCTTATATTTATTCCAGATCCGCAGTAAAGCATAACCTCAGCCCATTCTGAGCATTTTATTTTCCAACATCTTCTCTACAATTCTGACCTATCTTGGTGCATTCTTCCTTGGTGATCTGTCACTTTTTCCATCTCCTTTATTTGAATTATAGCAACATTTTTGTGCAGCCACACTGGCTTCATTTGCTGTCTTTCCTTTTTTTCCTTCTTGTAATTATTTGTACCTGTGCTTTTCAGAACTTTTTTTTCAGGAATTCCCACCCATCCTGAGCTTCTCCTCCCATGAATGTCTACTGTTGTGAAATCCTATTTATGAAGATACACAATCATGCTCAGCTTCAGCTTCCCTTAAAATCAAGAACCGTAGCATTTCATGGTCACCTTCCCCCCAGTGCTTCTGCTACTTCCACTATATGAAGTCTTCCTTTTTGGTTAGTATCAGATCAAGGATTGCTGATCCTCTTGTGCATTCTTCGATTCTCTGAAGGAGAAAATTGTCAGCAAGGCAAGTTAGGAATTTTCCAGAAGGACTAGGCTTGACAGAGTTTGTCTTCCAACTTAGATAATTAAAATAATCTATCACTACTACTTCATGTCTGTTTGACAGATCTGCAATTTGCTTGCTCATTTCTCTGTGATTGGGTAGAAGATAGCTGACACCAATCATATTGCTTTAACTTGCTCTTCCACTTATTTTGACCCAGATGCTCTTTACAGTATTGTCAAATTCATTCACTTGGATTTCTGACCAGGTACTTTTATGCTTTTGAACACATTGTATACTTTGATTGCTGTATTCTAATCATAGGAAAACATCCCAAAAGCTCTCAGTTATACATATCAAGTGATATTTACCTTCCTGTGCTAAGAGTTGAGACTTATCTTGTTTATTTCCCATACTCTGAGCATTAATGTATAGACAAGGAAGGAAGCCCATAAACGTTATGAGCCAATATTCGTTCTGGTTTCACTGAGTGGTTTAATAGACCTTATAATAACAATTCTCCACTTCCTTCTAAAGTGTACAAGACTACATCTGAGATAACCATGCCAGGCTTTTCATCTCCAATTCCAAAATGATTCAGTTTAAAGCCATCTGGACTCAATTTTTTCAATGCTTATGAGGTCCAACTCTTTGTGTGCCAGCAATCCACCATACAAACAGTGAGTCCAGAAATCAAATACATGTCAGCACCATTTCCAGAGTGAGTCTCTCACCTGCAAAATTCTTTCCTTTTCCAGTCTTCCTTGATGGACTCTGGGGAGAGATGAAAATACTGCTTAAGCCCCCAAGTTATTGAGCTTCCTTATAAGGATGGTATGGTTCTAACTGCACTTGGCAATATTGTTTGTCCCACATTATAATGGTCAGTGGGCTTCATAAGTTCTGGAAGTTGTTCTGTCACATTTCTCATCCATGCTTCTCACAGAAAGCACACTTCATGAACCAACAGTCTGATTAGAGTGGGTGTGGGTTAGTTCCTCATACTACTGAATCTCCAACTCCTAGAATTCTTCTCTTTGTAGTTTTGCAGGGGGTAGCTTCAAAAATCTACCATCTGCAACCCAACTTCCTTTTATGAATCTGCTGTGTCTTTTTTTCTTCCCTTTAATTGTCAGTGCTGATTTTTTGTGAGTGCCTCAAATCAGTATCTGATACAGAATATTTCTATATTCCTTTTTTCTCATTGTCATTCTCATTTGATTCTCCTCTGTGTGGAGAGCTACTTTCTCAATCAGATCTTGTTGTAGTGGCTTCTTTGTTGGTCTAATAGATCTTGACCTTTCTTATGAAGTGATGTGCCATCATGTGTTGCTCCAGTTCTCTTACTTTTTCTTTAAGCACCACTGTGAACTTGTACTTGTCTTAAATACAGACATACAAAAAATGCCACCAGTATCGCAAGTCATAGCATGCTCATTCATCTTCACTTATATTCCCAAGGCACCACCAGTAGAAAGAATTTTATTTCTTCTTGTTTCCTTCTCAAATTTTCAAGGTTAGGTGAGTTCCCACTGTACAGTAAAAGAGAATGTTTAAAGGATTTTACCATCAAACTCTGCTACCAAATTTTTGTTGGTTCTCCCTGTTCACTTGCTCAGTGAACTCAATCAGTTGAAACTGCAATCAGTTGATATGTCTTGGCCAGGTAGTGTCATGGTGTAGCTAGACAATGGCAAAAGCTAATTTTATTTTTGCTAAAAGTTCAGTATCCAGTGAAAAATGGGATTTATGAATCTTCTTCTACCTGAGTATTTTACTAGTCTTGCACAAACTCTTTTATTACTTTTGTATTTAACTGCAATGTTTTTATATTACTTCTGAAAACCATAAAGATGGCACATACATATAAAAAAAGCTGGTGTACTGTAATTTTGATGTGGGAGAACTGGGTTCAATTCCCCATTCAGCCACAAAATTTGCAGACTTTTGGTCCGTCATTCTCTCTCAGCCCAACTGACCTCACAGGTTACTGTTGTGGCATACAGCTGTGGACAGCCCCCATAAGATGCGTTGAGCTCTCAGAGTAAAGGCAAGATATATTTCAACCAACTAACCAACCAACCAACCAACCAGTGAGGTCATCCAAAATTATAAACTATAACTTCATCAGTGGAGCATCAATGGAAAGTGACTAGTGAATCCCACTTTTCAAAAGCTAAATTAAAAATGTGTTTCTTGGCAGTCTTTCCAGCAGCAGAAAGAAAGAGAGAGAGAAAACTAATTTTCCCTTCAGCAGAAATTCCCTTAAGTTTTATGCTGGACAGAAGTCTAGTGGCTGTTATATATGAGCTTCACAGGGAAGTTGGCTTTCAGAAGAAAATTAGGGGACCTAAACCTTCCTTTCTCAACATAATGCCCTCTAGATACATTGGACTGGCTGGGAATTTTGGGAGTGGATATTCAACTTATTTGAATAGAAAGCTGGCCTTGGCAGAAGTTGAGTGAGCAAGTGGTAAAAGTTGTCCCCTTGTAACTGTCTAATATATGCACCTATGGAAAAACACGATTGCACATTCAGTTAGGTTATAAGTAATTCAGACAGCATAGTGATACATTATCTCTCCAGTTTTTGGCTCTGTGTTCTGCTGGGTGTGTTTTTCACTTCCAGTGGCTAAGGCTGTTTCTGCTAATGGGTGAAGAAATGGAATATTATACCATTTAACAGTGTCGGTTACATTAATCACTGAAAATTCTTTTAATGTGTCAGAAGTAACTGTCAGACTGGACATACTGAATCTATTTAAACTAAAGCATGCCATTTTTTATCTATAGTGAACTCTAATTCACATAAAAGGGTCAAGAAAATGTGATTAAGTGACAGTTTTAAAATGTACTATAATATTAAATAGCTTGATTAAGTGACAACTATAAAATATAATGCAATATTAAGTATCTGGCTAGGTCCCAAAAGAACTTTAAAATATTTTAAATGATTGGGGAATTTTGTAACCCATTAAGAGTTCCAAGGGAATAATCTGAATAAATAAAAACATGTGACCCCCTCCCAAGATTTGTATATACTTGTGATATCACTCTAAACATGTATGGTCATGGAATGAGCAATGTTTAAGCTAATTTAAGTGTGGCCTCTTATTCCTCATCCCAGCTGAAATGAATTTCAAGTATGCATAATTTGCAGCTTTATGCATTTATACCTTCTTTTTTCATTCCTCCTTATACCCAGTTCTTTTCCTCTGGTGGCATCTCACTGAATCCTCTTTTGCAATGCCCTTCTTTCACTGTGTCACACCACTTGTCCATCTAACTCTATTCCAGCTTTTCTCTATCTGATGAGGTGGGACTAAAATCCTTTTCAGAGGGCAGCCTTGTGCCAAGTTAGACCATATTTTCTTATGACAAGACTGGGTATTCTCAGAGTGCTTGAGAATTTTTTCCAAATTATTTTTGCTTGTGTTTTTGACTTAGCTTTCTTGTTGGAGCTGGTGTGGGGTGTTATTCTTGGTGTAGGAGGAGTTTCCTCATGGTTTCCTTTTCTGAGGATTTAAATCAAGTGGGAAAGCTGGGGAGATGATTTGGCACTGAAAGACAAAACCGGCCTCCTTATAACTAAATAAGTTCAAGAACCACCCCATTCCGCCCAGTGAAATTCAGTGAAATTCTCTTCTCTATCCAAATAAATTCTAAACAATTTCCTTTTATCAAAATAAAGGAGAACTGCATGATGGTATTTCACCCCAGCAGTATCCAGTGGCCTCCACAGCTCTTGCTTCATTAGTGAGAATGACAAAAGCACTGTCTCAGTATCACACTGATAAGTCCACCCTTTTGGGGTGTGCCTGCAACATCATGATGCACATAGAAAAGTGTTGGGTCTTGCATAGTAATGCCACAATGTCGTGTGTGTCACTCTGACCTCCCTGTGCACCCCTACAGACACTACAGACATTTTTGGAGGTCACCAGGTCCAAGAGGGTTGGAAAACTAACTTAATCTTGAGTGTTGATCTCTTCAAATTATTATAAATCATGTTTGCTTCCAGCTATGTGGACAATTCTTAAGATCTCAAGTTGAATTCACAAAGTCATTTCAATAGTCGCTCAAGTCTATGTGACATAAATTGAACTTAAAATATCCCCTATAGATATATGTATCTGCTAATAATGAGAAGTTTGTGCTTTTTTAAAAAAAATGTAGAAAGTTACTCCCCTTTAATCAAATTGGCTTGCCCGTTTCTTTCTCTGCATGGAAGGAAATCCAGTGACGACCTATACCCAATATCCATAGGCTGTTTGCTTCCTATGAATTTTTCAGTAAAGTGTATTTATAAAACCCAGAGCAGGGAGACAAATGCAAAGTTGTCCATCAGTTATCTAATGGAGCGAGAGCATAATTAATCAGATGTAACACCTAGGAATAATTGGTGCAGAAATGTATTTCCCAAGGTAGCAGTGTTGATTTCTTCAGGATGTTGAGTCAACTTGTATTAATCACATCATAAAATTAGTGCCAATTTGTCTTCACAACTTTCAGATTTGTTACAGGTTCCCTTGCCTATCATTCAAATTTGGTGTTTCAAATAAAGACAAGAAGAATACTAGCTAAAGATGGGAGGGGGACCTAAACCAACACATACACAAATAGATAAACTTCATAGTGAAAAAAGAAGAGAAATGAAAAAACGA